>NW_015554179.1:101497-101789 GCF_001515605.1 Sinocyclocheilus anshuiensis
ACGAACTCAGATAAACCATATATTGTCGTAGTCGTGTGTTTATTAGTCACGGTGAATCAATGAAAGCAGTTAAATATTCTGTTTATTCAGCTGCAGCTGCAGCATTTTCTGGGTTTCTTCTGCGAGGTGTATTTGGAGTTTCAGCGCGAGAGCGCCCTCTGGCCTCTGGCTGGAGATTTACTGCTGATCACAGAACCGTGCTTCACTGAAAGATACACATGACAATTGCAGCTTCTGTCGAATCGCGATCTCGATTCCATTTTGATTTATCGTGCAGCCCTACTGCTCGGTT
>NW_015554179.1:101813-104868 GCF_001515605.1 Sinocyclocheilus anshuiensis
CATTTTCTGGGTTTCTTCTGCGAGGCGTATTTGGAGTTTCAGCGCGAGAGCACCCTCTGGCCTTTGGATGGAGATTTACTGATGATCACAGAACCGTGCTTCACTGAAAGATACGCATGACAATCGCAGCTTCTGTCGAATCGCGATCTCGATTCCATTTCGATTTATCGTGCAGCCCTACTCATAACTGACAGTATAGCTTGATTGGAAGCTAATAATAATAATTTTTTGGGAAAATTAAAGAAACATTATGTAAAATGAAGCAAATGCTCTATTTCTAGGTGGCTAATCAAATGTAAGAGTGTCCAGACAGCTCAAGATGCTCTTTAGAGCATCTCAAATCACGGTCATCAGGTTTTGCTCATGTCGCTCTGGAGACATTAAAGCAAAAGACAGACCAAATACAGAGACATTATCCAATTCATGTTCGTTTTTCAGTTCAACTGTTCACTCAAATTGTTATGCTGATACTATAATTTCAATGAAAAGACATTAGGAAAAAAAAAAAACATACCAAACCATAACCACTACAACAACTACCTTACTTACTATCAATAAGCAGCAAATTAGGAGTTTATTGAGGGAAAACCCTTAGTTAATAGTGAATATGTGACCCTGTCTGTAAAATCCAGGCTAAAGTCTCAAAATCTAATTATGAGATAACAAGCATCAAAGTTTGATTTCAACCATTAATTTTACTATGATTTCAATCTTTGACATGGCCTTACTCAGTCAATATTATAGATATAAAGGTTATATTTTCACAGAATGTTCTACATCTTTATAAAGGATGATTTTATGTAGAAAACAGTAAATCACAAAAAAAATACTTTTTTCACAGGCAGGGTCACATATGTGTTCCCTAATCTAAAATGTTACCTAATTTTCACTAGTGGTCTCAGACTTTGACCAAGCTGTGGAAAATGGACAACCCATATTATATAGCACACACACAATGTCCAGGCTACCCCCCCCCAAAAAAGGCTTACCTCACGGAAAGTTCCTTCTGTTTTCCAGATCTGAAATAATATTCCCAGAGGGATGCAAACCATAGAGGACATGGCCATCATCCAGCCAATGCCATAACCCCAGTCTGGATATGTGTACACATTATTATACTTCAGCGGCTTGTACTTGATCAAGAAGAACAGAAAGATACCCTGAAAAGACAATCATACGACCAATAATTAACATGTATCACTCACAGCCTGTAAGTATCTTGACTCTCTGTACATCCAATTCAACTCACAGCACAGATGCCTGGTGTGAAGTACTTCCAACACCATTTGATGAAGAAGATGGGCTTGTATCCAATCATGTCCTCAATGTTCAAATAAAACCTGTTGCTACCTGAGGATAAAGATCAAAGATTACAACTTTTCACTTAAAATGTCACTCAGCAAAAACACATTTCATGTATTTATATACTACAAGAATAAAGCTTGTCTTTGAAGGACACTGCAATTTACTGTATTTATGCTGCAAACACATTTCAATGATCCATTACATGCACTGTCTGACATTTGCCAGCAGGTGGCATTATGGTTACAGAAATGTGATGATCCTGTGAACAGCCTCACCGCTGACATGCATCATCAGACAGAAAAGCATCTGCTGGCATCATGGACTTATTATCACAGGCTATCTTCTTTGGGAGATTATATATAAAGATATGCTCTTACTGTATTTAAATCTCGACACATAATACTTCCATAAGATTTGGCAGTTGAAGGGTAAAAACTGCACTGGAGTGAGAGTACTCAGCTGAGGATGTCTAGACTATAGATGCTTAGTAAGAAATAATTTGTGATGTGATGAACACTGTTACACACCAAAACAAAGCGATCTCTTACCATAGATCCAGCCAATGCAGATGGACTCAAAAATGGCCACAAACAACAGACACATACCACTGGCTGCATACGAGTCAAAGAGCTGGAATACGTACATGCCACCCTAACAGAGCAGAGTGACGCACAGTCAGAGAAATACAGGACAAACACGCAAGACAACAGACTGCTGTAGCTGTGGCGTGATGCACTGACAATATCAGATAACCACGGTACCTGGGATGCTCACTATGCTCAGTGCATTTTATGGATCTAGGAGAGCACTACTGGCATATGGTAAATGGCAAAGCTTTAAGAGCATCCTTATCTTCCTCTCATCCTAGTAACAGAGAATGTCTGACTGGAGAGGCTTCATTCCACAGTCGGATGGCTTTATTCATGAAACACAGAGCGAAAGCATTCACCTTACTGCACATTACTGGCGGAGAGCTTCCTCCTGTCTCAGCCTGAATGCAGGCCTATTTTTACCCTCACTCCAGCCATAAATGCAAAACAGGAAACCACAGTAATGTGCCAGGTGCTGACAGCACTATGCCAAGGCACTGCAGCTATACACCATCATTACAGGGAAAATCCACCACAAATCGTGCTTTTTTAAATATTAAAAACTGTTTAGCAGCATTGAGAGGCATGGGTTCCAGGTTAACCATTAACTAAATTAATCCAAGCATCAAACCAACATCATCATGTAAACAGCAAATCTGCTTGTCCTTGATGAATAAGACACCTGGATTTTACCACCTGGAAAAAACATAAATTTAAGGGCGATACTAATGCCACTGGAAAGAACATGGTTTGTACACAACAATATGCCTTTACCTCTGTCAACATTATTAATCCCAGGAGGAAGGAGGTCACAGACATTCCCAGGATGAGAAGCTCTCGCCGATAACCCACACGGAAGGTTTTGGGATACATGTCCACTACTGCCGTCACAAGACTCTCCACACACACAAACTACAAAGAGAGGAACATGACACAGGGTTATTATTGTTCACTAGAAGTAAAACCATTAAAAAAAAAAGACAACTGAAATAAAATACTAAAAAACTTTATTTAATTTCAGCTATATATATATATATATACATATATATATATATATATATATAAATATAATATTCGTGATCAATCAATTTGACAGCTCTAATCACTAATATATATATATATATATATTGTAACGCCAAGCCAGCAGAGGGAGCCCTCGC
>NW_015554180.1:0-616 GCF_001515605.1 Sinocyclocheilus anshuiensis
CAGCGCTGTGGCTTTGTTTGGAATTATTTTTGTTGGCGAAATAGTTAAAAAACAGGCAATATGGTGTCTAAAATGTAAGTCTCTTAATAAAACTTCTAGTTTATTGAACTGTTGTAAAAAAATAATATCACATTTGTATATGGTAATTTTTGGAAAAAAAGGCACTCTTCCATGTGAACTTGAGTATAAATATACACATTTTCTGCCCCCATGTCTTGAATTTGTGATCATTCTGAATGTATTTTAATAGACTGAATCATGCAGTGATCAGGCAGAGCACTAGACTTCACGTAATGCGTGCACTCTGTAGGTGTTTTGAATGTTTGTTTTTTTTGCGTCGTGAGAATATTGAGCAAAATAGCTCACTTGTGCACTCTAAATGCGCACGCACACTAGACTTCACTTAATGCGTGCACTCTGTAGGTGTTTTGAATGTTTTTTTGCGCCGTGAGAATATTGAGCTAAATAGCTCACTTGTCATGGTGTTACTTAACTATATCATGTTATGAATAAACTAAACATTTTGAATTTTACCTCAGTGTGTTTCTTCTGAGTTTATGTGTGCGGTCACGCTCATTTGTTCTGAAGTCTCGAGACAAACAGAGTGAGCCTCAGC
>NW_015554180.1:687-912 GCF_001515605.1 Sinocyclocheilus anshuiensis
CAGAGTTCCCTTTCATGGGAACTTCAAACTGCGTCCTCTAGGGGTCGCTATGGGGAACACCTCGTCGTGACCTGTGTCTGAAGCATACATTGAAAAAACTCCAACAACACATTTGCCGGCGACAGCCCATGACATCACTACCGGTGCGATTATAGTATAAATGGGCGCCGGGAGAACATATCATTCTCTTCTTCGTCTTCACTGACCATTTTGTTTGAAGCGTGC
>NW_015554181.1:0-15369 GCF_001515605.1 Sinocyclocheilus anshuiensis
AGTAGATAGAATAGAAAAAAATAGAAAGCTAGTGTTTTTTTGTTTAAATATAAAAGACAGATAAATAGATAAAGTAGAATTAAATAGAATAGAAAGTGCTAGAGTTAGAGGTTCAAATAAAGATTCAATTAATGAAGACTGTTGGTAACAAAACTGTTTTGGTTACCAATGACTTCCATTGCATGAATGAAAAAAACTGAGATGTTTCTCAAATTATCTTCTTTTATGTTGAATAGTTTATGTCAGGCCGTTGTAGCCTAAATGTGTAATACATTTTATGTTGAATCAAAAAAAATATTTCTTTCTTTTGGGGGTATTTTCACATCCAAATGTAGTTTGTGAATAATTAGATTAATTAATCGACACATAATGTAATTAATTAGATTAAAAATGTTAATCGACTGACAGCCCTAATATATAAATATATATATATATATATATGACTTTTTTTTTTTAATGCTAATAACCCTTGACTATACATGAGTTGAAGGCTGAGCGACAGTCAGCTGATGTTGTGTTTGTTTTTAGAGCTAACTGTGCCTCTCATACAATTAGTTAATTACAGCCACTCTAATTATCCCAGTTGAGTACGAGAAATGCGTTGTTCCATCATAAGGACATCTGAAGCCCGGGAGACTGTGAGATTAGCAATGCAAGTCTAACGAACATGACAATCTACAGAGAAAACACTCACGAGAGAGTTTTACATCTGAGGGTCAACAGTCTCATGCATTTACAAGAAACAGCATTCAAACACTGCATGCAAACTCAAAGCCGACCTCAGGTAACCAATCTCTATCCTCATATTAAATAACCCGGGGTTGAGCATCTATTTAGCCTGTCACGAGTTCATCCTTCAACTCAAATAGACGACGCATCAAGTCTTGAGTGATCCGTGACAGAACTGAATTGAGAGCTTTCCAGCTCATTTAGCGAGGTCGAATCCAGATGAGACGTCATGTTCTCTGCATTCTGATGCGCGCGTCACCCTTCAGACGAACTTACGGCGGGTTCACAAAGTGATCAGGGAATGAATCAGTGCTGTCAGGGGCCAAGAAGTGTTTGTTTGTGCGTGTCTATTTTTTATAAGCTAATTTTTACTTCAGAGGCCAAGACTTAAATGAGAGTGCTTTGACTGAAGACACCCCATCTGGGATGACGATGAGGAAAGTCTGAGGAAAGAGAGAGCGAAACTTTGAAAGATAAAAGCAGAGTTGACCTTAAAGATGAAGTTTCAAGTGTCACTGAAACAGAATTACAGAAAATAACTAGATTTGCATTGCCAGAAGGAAACAGTCCAGTGTTGTTATTGTTAACTAAAACACACACACACACACACACACACACACACACATATGCAGACATAAATACTATCTGCAAGCTCATCGGGATGGTGTGAAGCTGTGAACACAACTTTTTTTCTCTGCTCTGATTATAAAGAAGCTATTTTGTGGCAATAGAGGCCAGCATTGTGGGTTTGTGTGTTATAATGAAGACATGAAATAATATTATATTAATATAAGTTTTATTTATTTCATAACATAGTTTAAATTTATATTACATTATAATATACATTATATTTTATATACATTATATTTATTTTAGTATATATTTTATTTATTTTTTTAAATTAAAACCCATTAAAAAATTAACAATTTGAAACTGCAATTACTAAAATTACTAAAACTAAAACAAATAAAAAATTATTTCAAGCTAAATAGAAATATTTAAAAATGTAAAACTAATAAAAATTACAAAAGCACATTTTTAGTAAACCATTTTTAGTAAATGAAATAAAGCTGATATATATATATATATTTTACTATATTTTTATATCATATTTATTTATTTATTGTTTATTTTTTATATTACATTATGTTAGATTTTATATACATTATATTTATTTTATTATATATTTATATTTTTCCCATTTTAGTTTTAGAGTAATTTTAGTACTTCTATAAGAAAAATATAGTTAAAATATTAAAACCCTAAAAATACAAAAAAAAAATTTAATGTGGCAGTTGAAATACATGAGTACTAAAATTACTAAAACTGAAATGTAAAAAAATTAAGCTAAATAGAAATATTGGGGGAAAAAGGAGTAAAAAAGCACATGAAATTACTAAAAATAATGGCTCTAAACATGAAACTGACTCACCAGAAACAGATCTGAGCATCCTCATCTTGTGGTTGTTTTAGGAAATTGCTGTTTGTTTTTGGAAACACTGAAGCAGACAATGATAGCAAACACTCCTGAGAACCAGATCCCATGTGTTTGGATGATAAAGCTCAAATCAACTTACTTGCAGTCAAAGCAGAGAATCAAATTCATTTGAAAATAAACTAAATGAATAAATAATAAACTACCAAAAAGTGTGCATCTGTGACAGAATAACCCAGGTGGTCTTTTGGAAGATTTATTAGGAAATATGACACTGTTTTCAGAATTGAAGCTCTTGGCGAGAGTGAAAAATAAAAGTTTGCAGTCGGCATGATGCTGGCACTAATGAAATGAGTGTAGATTTACATCAGATCTACCGTTTATATATGCTCATGTGTTGAATGTAATTTAAGTCTCTTTGGATTAAAGCATCTGCTAAATGCATAAAAGTGTCCCAGCAGAGGAAACACAGGTGTAGAAACACTGAGTTTGGCTGCGGGACAATCTGTTTGACTGACTGCTATGTTTTTGCTGCCTTTCAAGAGCTGCTGTTTTTTGTGTTATTTTATGATTATTTGTATACTATTATAGCATTTATTAGTAATTCGAAATAGCTTTTATTTTTATATTTTTACTTTTATTTTTAGTTTACGTTTTAGTCATTTTTATTGTGTTTTTGTCATTTGTATTAGTTTTTGTAAATATTTTTATTTAGCTTATTTATTTTTATTTTCGTTTTAGTAATTTAACTTCAAATAAGTTTAAGTTACATTGCATTCAAGGTTTATATTTGATCAGTTCATGCTTTCTCTTAATTTTCATTTCTTTTTTTAAAGGGTAATATATACTACATACATATACTGTATACATATATATATATATATATATATATATATATATATATATATATTATAAATGCTCCCATAAAAATATGTATACATATATATATATATATATATATATATATTTATATTACCCTTTGAAAATTTAAATGAAAATGATACATATATATAATGTTGTGCGTGTGAAATAAAATGTGTATAATATGTTTGAGCTACTTTCTGTATGAGCACCGCACTTGCAACACCAAGGTCATGGGTTCGATTCCCAGAGAAAGCATGAACTGATCAAATATAAACCTTGAATGCAATGTAACTCACTTTGGACAGAAGTATCTGCTAAATGCATAAATATAAAGCCAGTTTATCTTTTGAAATCAAACCAATTTTTACATCACTCAAGAGTGTTTGTGGCATCTTTCAAATAAATGCCATTTGCTTTGACATTTTGTTATCTAATGCAATGACATTTTTAAGTGTGACGCTTCTGTAGCGTTTGGCTTTTGATGCTTAAATGCATTACATAACTAAAAGTAACTAAAAGAGAAACGAAAGCTAAACAAGTTTCTCACTGCTGTTGGAACACAATCGCGTCTGATGGTGTCTTTGTCTCGCTCGTAGCTGCGCTCTCCCGCGGCGTCTGTGAAGAGACACAGAAGACTGAATCTCACCTTGCAAAACTCTTGTAAGGCGCTTTACATCACCACACATGGGATGTTTTGGCGTTCCGCTCATTTCTCACGGAGCACAACATGCTGTGGCCATATGCTGCTCCTGGTAGATGCGGTATCCAGGCAACAGTGCCAAAGCAGCGGGACTCTTTCCTCACAAATTAGAGCATCTCTCCAACCCAAGGTTCAAGCAGAACAATACAGTACCAGCACACAGATCCAAGACTTCTGAAACAAAGCAAACAGTCCTATGAGTGATTACTTTCCTTCTCCAGCAATGAGAAAGAACAGAGCGGACCGAAGCAAAGTGTGTTTCCGCTGAGACCGATGCCTATTAATAACACAAACTTCATGACCTGCCATCAAAGTAATCATTCTAGCTGATTTCTGCTGAATATTAGGCTATGCAAAGGAACAAACTAGTCATGATTCTGGAGGTAGACAAATAGTACTGCTTTATTTCCATGGATTTTTGGACAGTAGCCTGGACACAAACACATGGATTTAGATAAATCTCCAAAATAGAAGCCAAAACTCTCTTCTGGCTTTGCGTCTTTGCATTTATTCATAAAATTTGGTCATTTTGTACAGTGCATTTGAAGCTAATGACTTTCATTGATGATTTGGAACCACAGATGGATGGATCCCATCATTTGCATTTATAGACAGATACCAAACTGTCATTAAGGCGCTTAAATGTGTGAACGATCAACTTAATTCACATTATAAAATTGCAAATATGCTATATTTTATGCACCATTAGCGCTCTTATAAATGTCAGTCCTCTCATAAATATTTCATTAGATAAATGCCAAGTTTTCCACGTTCATGGCAGCAGTTGTTAAACATTTATTTCAGCAAATAAATTTTCAGCCCAAAAAGTCACTGTTGAGTTTCAGACATTCTCAAAACTAGGGCACAACTACGAAAGCTTGTTTCCACCACAAGATAAAAAATAAATAAATAAAATAAAAAGGTAATTGCCATTGCGCCTTTTGTCAGAATTCACAGTTTACATCTCATGAGTTTATAATTATGTTTTTTTTGTTTTTTTTTGCTTGTTTCCACCAAGGAATACAAATATTTAAAAAGTAATTGCGACTTCTCAGAATTGTGAGTTTATATCTTAATTCTGAGTTCATATCCAACTAAGGAAACACACAAAAGATACAAATTACAAAGTGATTCACAAAGTATCGTCAAAATGTTCACATTCATAAACATTTGCTTAGGCATTCAAATGTCCTAATAAACAACCAATATGTATTAACAATGTGCGCTTGCATTAAAAGGGATTGCACAGCTCCGTTAGCATGTTAGCTGTTAGCTTGTGCCAGCTTTCAGAATCAAACATCAATCTCTAAATCTCAATAATCACCAGCTTTAACACAAGAATAGATTACTCTAGCTTTTTCGTATAACATGTATAATTTACGATTGTATCTACTCCAAGGATTGAAGCAGTAGTGTCATAACATTTTTCCCCACAAGATGTCACATACGAACCTCCTAAATAATTCAAAGAACAGCTTACAAAAACAAACACTGTATAGAACATCGTTTATATCTTGCACTTCTGAGTTTATATCGCAATTCAGATTTTATATTGCAATTCCAACTTTTTCTCATAAATGCAAGTTTATATCTCACAATTAGACCTCACAGTTCAGACATTTTTTGCAATTTGGAGTTTATATCTCGCAATTTCAACTTTTTTCTCAGAATTGCAAGTTTATATCGTGCAGTTCAGAGTTTGTGTCGCAACTGCGGAGTATCTCACAATTCTGAGTTATTTCTTGCAATTCAGAGTTTATATCTCGCAATTCCAACTTTTTTTCAAAATTGCAAGTTTATATCTCACAATTCTGAGTTATTTCTTGCAATTCAGAGTTTATATCTCGCAATTCCAACTTTTTTTCAAAACTGCAAGTTTATATCTCACAATTCTACGTTTATCGCAATTCCAACTTTTTTTCAAAATTGCAAGTTTATATCTCACAATTCTGAGTTATTTCTTGCAATTTGGAGTTTATATCTCGCAATTCCACATTTTTTCTCAGAATTGCAAGTTTATATCGTGCAGTTCAGAGTTTGTGTGGCAAATGCGGAGTATCTCACAATTCTGAGTTATTTCTTGCAATTCAGAGTTTATATCTCACAATTCTGAGTTATTTCTTGCAATTCAGAGTTTATATCTCGCAATTCCAACTTTTTTTCAAAATTGCAAGTTTATATCTCTCAATTCTAAGTTTATATTCAGAGTTTATAACGTGCAGTTCAGAGTTTGTGTCGCAAATGCGGAGTATCTCACAATTCTGAGTTTTTTCTTGCAATTCAGAGTTTATATCTCACAATTCCAACTTTTTTTCAAAACTGCAAGTTTATATCTCACAATTCTAAGTTTATATTCAGAGTTTGTATCCCATAATTCATAATATCTTACAACTTTGAGTTATTTCTCACAATTCTGAGTTTAAATCTCACAGTTCAGGCTTTATCTCACAATTTGGAGTTGATATCTCGTAATTCTGGATTTGGATCTCACAATAGTTTATAGTGCAATAAACTCTCAATTGCCTTTTTATTTGTATGTTTTCATCCTGTGGTGGAAACAAGCTTCCATATAAAACAGGTAGCATCCAATTACATTAAAGTAGCACATTCGACCATATTTCAACCTTTCATTACTATTATATAAGGAGCAGTCAGATCCGAGCTCAACCGCTTGATCTCACAGCACAGAAAATATCTAGCCTTTAGCATCGGGTTGGAAAAATCTTTCATGACACCTACTTAATACAATGGATTTTCCCCTCATCTGCAGGATCTGTGTCCAATTTTTTAGCGCACTTGAAAAATGGCACAGGAAGTCCTTAAGAAGTGCACTATGACTGGCGAGCCACAAATACGCGGTGAGCTGCTTTTAGGATCGGGTTGGATCTAAATATGGAAAGAGCACAAATAATGAAGTGCAGCTGGGGTTCAGCTCCCATGCGACGAGGTGCTATTGTTGCCGGGACATTTTTTGAGGTTTTTATTCTGAGAAACACATCAAAACAGACCTCGTACCACACCTTCATTAGTGTGGGTCTCCCGTTCAACTCAGTGGAGAAACCGGATCTCCAGATGCGCTTATCCAGCACCGTCTGGGCCAGAGGATGACGAGAGGCTCAGGGAGGAAGGACATCTGTGTGGGGTTCAGTGCAACCCATGATTAATAGAGTAAAGATGAGGGGAGGCGACACCTTTGGCTCGCTGGATCTTAATGGTGAACATGAGCTATTCCCATCGGAGCCTCCATGAAACCCACCGCAAAGACATACAACATCTAATGAGGGCAGGACTGGAGACCAGGTTCAGGCTGTGAGGTAATTCTGCCATGATCAAAACCTTCCATAGAGCTTCTATGGTGCAAATTGACACACTGGGCCTAGAAACCGCGCCTGGGTGAACATTTTGGGCAGTGAGTGAAATGAAAAGGAAAACATGAAGTAATTCTCATCCCAGCAGCTCCTCTATAACACACAAATTAATTCACTAAAACAGATTAAACAAGTTAAAAAATCTCTATTTCCTGCAATTATGTTACTTCCTGTTCCTAAATTCCGAGATTCAAAGAAAGGTCAATGCTATTACGAATATATACTGTATATACGAATATAGTTTTTATGAAAGAAATAATAATAATAATGCAAAAAAAAATTACTTATACATACACTGCAAAAAAATTACTTAAGTTTTTATTTAGTCTTTATAACCAGCGTTATTAGTGTTAACTAAAACTACAGCATTTAAAAAAAAACACACGCACTTTAAATAAAATTAACTTGGCATAAAATCACTTGAAATAAAATTAACATTAACTGATATTGACAAAAAAATACTTAAACTTATTTTACATCAACTATTTGCATAGGCAAGGCAGCATTTTCATTTATTTAATTTGCATTTATTTCAAGTTTAAGTACTAAAATACTAAAATGTAATAATAAAAAACATAGACATATTCTTTCAAAAATAAATAAATAATAAAAATGACAAAAAATGCACAACAAAATTACTAAAACTTTAACTAACATTAAAAGGAAAATAGAACATCTAAAAATAAAATTCAGTTCAAAATATTAACAAAAACTATAGCAGTATTAAAGACACTAACTTGTTTCCAGTTAAAACATCTATAAATCAAAAGATCGTTTTCACTGAAAAATAATACATTGAATATAAATATATTTTTTCTTTTTGCACTGAATTTGCACTCTTTTTTAATTTTTTTACGTTTACTTGCTGGGTACTGCTAGTTCATTAAGAAAAAAGTACTCAACATAAAAATACAATATTTGAAATCATAATATCTTATCTAGTGTTGCTTAAAGGTGACATAGTATGCCCCTTTTTACAATATGTAATACAAGTCTCTGGTGTCCCCAGAATGTGTCTGTGAAGTTTCAGCTCAAAATACTCCACAGATCATTTATTATATCATTTTGAAAATGCCTATTTTGAGTGGAAGCAGAAACAACTGTTTTTCGGGCCTGTGTCTTTAAATGCAAATGAGCTGCTGCTCCCCGCCCCCTTTTCCAGAATAGAGCTAAGCCTTTACAGCTCGGACCTCCTAAAAACATCTGTTCTGGTTCTGATTATCATGTTTATCGCGCTGAAATCATGCGTTTTAAACCATATGAGTTTAAACTTCTGATATAAGGTTTTCTGAGCGCACACATCCGAAGCACACGCACAGAAAGCGGCTGTCACAGCATGTGAGTACTAAACTAAGCTCTCATTCACACACAAGTTTACGTTAAAAACACACATGAGTTACAAAAACAGTGGGTTATGTCTGTGAAGGTAAACAGCTGGGAAATAAATCACATGTTTATTTTAGATCTGTGTGGCAGCAGCAATATACAGTAAATAAATCATTAAATCCACTGCTCTGTTGTCTCCTCTGAGGCTGGGACTCTAAACAGTGTTCTGAGCTCGTCTGTGCAGCCAAACACTGAACAGTTAGCATGTTTTGCTCAAACTTTCGACATGGCATTAGAGCTGGTACACTGTTGTCGCTTGCGAAATAAAAATGAAGGCGCCGTGGGTGTAAACTTACAGATTAAGGGGCGGTAATATTATAATGAGATCCCTTTGCCCTATGCACCGGGGACCTGATTATAGCACTTAAAACCTGGAAAAGTCCGATTTTCATGATATGTCACCTTTAAGTAAAGATCATGTTCCATGAAGATATTTTGTAAATTTCCTACTGTAAATATATTAAAACTTCATTTTCTGTGCTCGTCTGTGCAGCCAAACACTGAACAGTTAGCATGTTTTGCTCAAACTTTCGACATGGCATTAGAGCTGGTACACTGTTGTCGCTTGCGAAATAAAAATGAAGGCGCCGTGGGTGTAAACTTACAGATTAAGGGGCGGTAATATTATAATGAGATCCCTTTGCCCTATGCACCGGGGACCTGATTATAGCACTTAAAACCTGGAAAAGTCCGATTTTCATGATATGTCACCTTTAAGTAAAGTCATTTTTAGCTAATTTAATTGGAACATTTTATATAAAAAAAAAACAATCCTTGGAATATTATTTTTCCCTGTGCATTCCTAAGGTTGCTCTATTTTAATACATTTCCCCAAATTAATAGCAAATTTCCAGATTTGTTTGTGCACCCAAGCATATGTTCCTAAAAAAAAGCCTGTATCTTTACCTTATCCTCCGTAAGCCACAGGAAATGGTTTTTGTGCTTCAACAGACAAGACACGGATCCTGCAGCACAGCATCTGTTGACAAGCTTGACTTGCTTCCATTACTGGCCCGGAGCTTAACAGAGAAACCCAATCTAACTTGGCAGAGAGTCAGGAAGCTTTTCCTGCTCAATTCTTTCCCACAGAACAACGCGCTCTTAATTAAAGAGGCTAACGAGTAAGATACAGGAAGAGAGAGGGCGTCTCTACACATTAGAGCGATCGTCTGATCTTTCAATGCATCCGTCCATCACATTTATACTATGGAGCATTAAAACAGAAGAGATGCACTTGTTTAAAACACTCAGCACATTCGCTGCATGCTTGAGGGGAGGGATTGTGGGTAATCAGTGGCCCGCTGGGACAGGAGAGGAAAAATAGAGGAGAGAGGTTTTTATTCTTGGGTCCATTGTCAACATACATATTAATGAAGACTCGGGTCATTGGCCAAGACATCTGCATTGCCCTGCGGAGCCGCCGGCTAAAAATAACCGCAGACATGTGAGTCCAGTAAGATATGAAGCATTTATTCATTCGCTGTTTGATGGATTTAGTTTGTGTTCTTCTGGCATTTGCGTTACCTTGCTGGAATAACAATGGGAGCATCACAGGAACCACATGGAAATCACATTCAGCTCAGCAGCCACAGGTTCATGTTTTTATCATGCTGCTGGCTTTCTGCAGCTTTTATGAAGGTACCATTTTTAAAGAGCTTATTCAGGCCAAGTAATGTCAATGTAGGGAATAAATTGAATGGGACACAATGTGTCAATATGGTCTCTAAATGTAAATGTCTTGTATTAGCAACACCTAAAGTTTGAAAATACCTTATAATAAGGTAATTAAAATTAATTAAGTTTGAAAATACCTTATAATAAGGTAATTAAAATTAATTAAGTTTGAAAATACCTTATAATAAGGTAATTAAAATTAATTAAGTTTGAAAATACCTTATAATAAGGTAATTAAAATTAATTAAGTTTGAAAATACCTTATAATACGGTCATTTTAACTTATAATAAAAATAACTTTTTTTACCAAAAAATTAAAAATAAAATAAAATAAACAAATAGATAAATAAAAAATAAAAAATGACAATAATATTAAAATGATCATTAATTATATAAAAAAATGTAAATGCTTTATTTCAACATTTTTCATTTAGTTCAAGTTGAAATATTAAAACAACTAAAACTTAATTAAATTATATAGATTTAAAAAAGAATAACATTAATAAAAATGGAAAAAACACAAAATACAAATTAAATTAAAATTAAAATTAAAAGACATTATATAAAAATAAAGTCCAATTCAAAATATTAAGAAAAACATTTGATAACATTTTATATATATATATATATAAGAATCCTAAAAATAGTGCATTAGTGCATGTTCTTCATCAGTATATTTGTCTTGTTTCCAGTGCAAATGTTTACAGATTCTTAAATCAAGATACATTTCCTTGAAAAGCAAAATGACAAAATATGAAGTCTTGTTTCATGAAAAAATTATCAAAATGAAGTGAGTTTATGATTGAAACAATAACAAATATCTGGCAATGGTCTCAAAAATCCACTTAATTCAAAAGGAAAACAAGTTTTCACTCGCCACATATTTGTTCTTGTTTTAAACATAAGCTCATTTCATTTTGTTCAGTTTCTCAGAAAATACGACTTCATATCTTCAATTTGCATCTCAAGTAAAACGTGTCTTGATTTAAGGATGTTTAAATATTTATACTGGAACATTTAATGCAATGACTCTGATTTAAGACCTTCATTTGTGGAAGGCTGAATTAAGCCCCACAGAAACCCTGTCATGGTTTATTTAATGGCACTGCTGAAATCTACAATTGAAATGCACATGAATTATGAGGTGTTAATTATTGAAAGCAACTACGATAATTCTTTGTATTGCTGTACAGACAAAAAATAAATAAATGCAAACAGAAGCAACATTGAGTTACAGATAAAGCATGTTGTAGCCCCTAGTGGCTAGTGGCTTATTGCATGTAAAAATGTGCTAAAAATTCAAATACGAGTCCATAATCCATAATAACGCTTCCTCCAGTGAAAAAGTGGTCTGGTGTGAATCAGGAGAGAAATCTGCACAGATCAAGCACCGATTATAAACCAAAACAGCTCTGAACAAATATTGTGGATGGACTTTTTCACTGGAGGAAGCAAAATGATGGATTATGGACTCGTATTTTAGTCAGAAGCAACAGATTATTGTTATGTTTTTATCAGCTGTTTGGATTCTGACGGCACCCATTCACTGCAGAGGATGGAAGGAATCTCCAAATCTAATGAAGAAACAAACTCATCTACATCTTGAGGGGGATAACGCTTTCAGCAAATTTCCATTTTTGGGTGAACTATCCTTTAAACCATGATAGTACAAGCTGAAGCATAGAAATCTGGACACAGCAAGACACTGACAATTTGCTTGCACTAAACTCCCGTGTGCCTTCAGGAGCAGCGTCCAAAACCGCAGACCTGATCTAAACGACAAATTTCCACTAGCAGAGTCACACAACACATCTGTGGATCCAGTCTGTTATCATGCAGCGGCCTCGGAAACTCTGAGCTGAAACAGCTGTGAAGAATTGAGATTTCCACACCGGCCTGGAGAAAGTTCAGCTGCAGGTACAGTAGATGTTCTGGCCAGCAGAAACAATCGTGCCAGTGTGTGTTTGTGCCCTTGAAGCTGTTTTAAAGGATTGCGCTTATCTGTTCAATAATGAGTGGATTACTGTATGCAATATGAGAGCCTTCACTGCTCAGCAGCTACTTTTGTGTGTCAACAGAAGCTTTAGGACGATCTCATTATTATACTGACTGACGAATCGGACAGAATGTCACTGCAAAAAAAAATACACTGCTCTTACTTTGTACTTTTGTCTTGTTTTCCAGTACAAATGTATAAACATTCTTAAATCAAGAGAAGTAAAATGACTTAAGATATTTTAAGAGACTTAAGAGGTTTTTTTTGCTTTGAATTGAGTTTTTAATCTTTTTTGACTCCATTGGCAGACATTCATTCTTTTTGAATCTCACCTCATTCTAATGCATTTCTCAGAAACAAGACTTCTTAAGTCATTTTGCCTCTCATATTATTTGTAATGGAAAATGTGACAAAAAGATCTTTTTTTTTTTTGCAGGGTTGACCTAATTCTCATTCTTTTTCACCTGAAGCCTCAAGAAAAAAGCCTCAAGTCTAAGACAGTGTTTTCATATGATTTTATGATAATGAGTGATTTTTATTCAACTCTGTTTCTCCAAGACTGCATAATTAATTCTGATTAATTATGCTTTGAAAAGGTCATGCAAACTGAAAAATGAAAACACTTTGACTGTCCCAAATAATTTCTATCTTAAATATTTCTGAAGCTGTAAATAAGATTACTGGGGTATGTTTTTTAAGAAAATACTATTTTATTATTTTTACTTCAAAACCTCATATATAATTCTCATATATAATGTTACTTGCCGTTTCTTTTTTTTTTTACTAGTAATTAGTAAAATTACTAAACTAGTAAATTACTAGTAAGTGAAAATAGTTTCAAAGTAAATCCTACACTGTAAAAAAAATGTTAAAATATTATTTGTCATTTTACTTAAAAATCTCACGCTGCTTGCTGTTTATATTTATGAAATTTACAAAAAAAAAATCTGAATCAAAAATGTTTAAAGGTAAATCCTACACAGTACAAAATGATTTTTCGAAATTGTAAATAAAATAAAGATTGTCTAGTATAAATACTATTAATATTTTTCTACTTCCGAATTTAACATTTAATTCAATGTGTTGTCATTTGTTTGTAGTTATTTGTGAAATTTACTAGCAATTTTTGAGGGAAAATTATTTCAAATTAAATCTGACAAACAAAATGATTTTTTTTAAGTTGTAAATAGATTATTAGAGTACATTTTACAAAAAATAATAATAATATTACAGTCTTTCTAATCCAATGCATTCCGTGCAGTTTCTGTGTAATTATTTGTACAAATTTAGCAATTTCTGCATAAAATTTTTTTAAATGAATCCTACAAAAACAAGCTGTTAATATAGATTAGAGTACGTTTTACAAGAAAATACTACTTCAGTCTTTCTACTTGACAGTTTCAGCTGTTACCTGCTGTAGCTAATTATTATTTGTAAAATCTACTAGCAATTTCTGTATGAAAACGCTTTCAAAGTTTGATTCATCTTCATCTTCTATTCATGTGGAAGCATGCAAAATGTATTTGTTTTGAAAAGTAGCTTTCGTTTTCACCAAAGCGACCCTGAATTAGTTGTTAGATCCAAAAGCGCAGTTAAAAAAGTTCAAAAGATGCTTTTTTCTAAAACTCCTGTCAAACCGCAAGATCGCCATCTCTCTCTCTTTCGGTCTCTTTTCTCTTTCGAACGTCAGCATCAACAAATGAGAACGGGAAGCAGAAGACACACGAGAAGAAAAACAGAGCAAAAGAAATATGTTATTCCAAGGTGTTTCCATGAAAAACAAGACATCCAGGGGTCCTGCTGTTCCTCAGGCTAAAAACATAAACTCGTTCATTATTTTAAGATCAGATTTGTTGCTTTTGACCACTGAGGGACTGAAATATATGCTGCGGTCGGTAACTCGCTCCATCCAAGTCAAGGGCATTATTTTGTGCAACTCGACAAAACACACCTGTTGATCCTGGCATTTGTTAACAGAAGGTCATCTTTCCATGGGTTTCCAGTCATGTTTGGATGGATGCAATGGTTTGTTTGGTTCAGTTTTGAGCTTCCTGTATTTTCAGAGCACTTCGGCGCCCCCTAGAGGAGGGGAGATGTTTGCACCCTACTGAGGGTGGACATATATCTCATTGCTTTTCATGTAAATCCCTAACTTTTAGTCCTTGTTGTAAATGGATGACACGCTGATATCAGTTCAACATGTTGATGCACGCATAAGCCGAGGTTGAAGTGTCCGGTCAAGCGTGTTGTCTTTCTAAAGAGCACTACTACATTTTAATATCATATTTCTTTATGGTATGACAGCCAGGATTTTTGGCCGGCTTCTCAGCCAAACTATTTCCCTTCCTGTAGAGGAAAGGAAACACGTTGGAGGTCATAAATCTGAGCTGACGTTTCACAAAAAATACCTGGGATTTTTACCCAGCTATCAGGAAACGCTCCCACAACGTTTTTTTTAAAGTTAGAACTAAGTAATGTTAATGGAATGTTCTTTGAACTATATTAATATATGATATACGTTCTCTGAGAAAACATTCTGAGAACGTCTTTATGATGTTATTTGTTGAATGTTCTAAGAAATTTTTGATTTTTTTGTAAACTTTAAATAAAGTTCTATTTGTGACAAGAAAACGTCTCAGGTTACTTATGTAACCATGGTTCCCTGAGTAGGGAACGAGACACTGCGTCCTCTAGGGGTCGCTATGGGGAAATATCGACGAGTGAAATACACACTGCAAGTCGAGCACCTGGTTTCGAACCCGGCTTTCAGAGGGGGCCTCATTGAGGACTTATCCTAGAAAAAGGGACAGAACACACAGGTCCCGGGAAACACTGCAAAGAAATCTAGCAGAGGTTAAGACACAACCACCAGTCTCATTGGATACACATATATATTCATACATACATATATTAAACATGGATTGTACTCACCCACCATGGTTCCCGCGTCGGAGCTCTGTCCGGAGAAGCCTCTAGACCGGACCATCAGTAAGACGGTTACTATGATTAGCCATAGAACCAACCAAAAACATCATAGGTCCAGTAGGAGACTGTTATGTAACCTCGGTCAGGTGGAGAGATGGTGGTTACAGGGGAATTAGGAAGGGGAAGAAAAGGGTAGATGTTACACCCCCTGAGGGAAAAGAGTGGATGCCTAAGTATTACTCTGATCAGGACGAAAGCGCTGACGCCTTGTCTGGATCACATCCCTCAGGTC
>NW_015554181.1:16707-17403 GCF_001515605.1 Sinocyclocheilus anshuiensis
GCGTCTCTTCTACAGGGGGCATCCTCTCATAGCCGTTTTCGCGCATCGCCTCGATGTTCGCATAACTGGTATGCTGAAACCGATGGATGCGTGAGGAAAACAGCCTCTTCCATTCCTTCTCGATCTCAGTATGGAGATCAGGAAGGAAAGGAAGGCTCACCTGAGCTGGAGGGTTATGGCCAGAAAGATAATGTTCCTCGAGACGACCTCGCGACGTCACTTCCTTAGTCCGCTTCCACGGCAAGTCAAGCCTCGCCGTGGCGCGATTCATAACCTCTAAGAGCTCAGGGCAGGAGGATTGAGAAGACTCAGCCTCAGCTTCTTCACTCTCTTCATCCATTTCCTGCTCTTCCTGGGCTGCACCCAGTAAAGCACTGGACCCTGGGTCAGATGATGTTAAAGAGAGAACATCATCCTCCAGCGGCTGTCTCTCGCCCGCCGCCGATGATTTTACTGTTCTTAGAATATTACAAATGAACATTCAAATAATGTTTTTTTGTTTGTTTTTTGGTAAAAAATAAAGTTAGTGGAATCTTGTAAGAAAGGTTTTTGTTTTGTACCTTTAAATAATGTTCTAATAACGGAAACGAAAATTTTAACATTTTAACGTTCTTAAAATATAAAAAATAAATAGTGCTGTCAAACGATTAATCGCATCCAAAATAAAAGTTTTTGTTTACATAATATATGTGTACT
>NW_015554181.1:17456-23097 GCF_001515605.1 Sinocyclocheilus anshuiensis
CATGTAAATACATGTAAATATTTTCAAAATATATGCTGTATGTGTGTGACTTTATATATACATAATAAATATACACAGTACACACATACAGTATATTATGTAAACAGAAACTTGTATTTTGGATGCGATTAATCGCGATTAATCGTTTGACAGCACTAAAAATAAATGTTCAAATTACATTATATTTTGTGTAAAAATAAAGTTAGTAGAATGTTGTAAGAAACCTTTTGTAACCTTTAAATACCGTTCTAATCTTGACAAGAAAACTGGACATTTTAACGATCTTAGAATATTTATCCAAATCACATTATAGTTTCATTAAAAAAAATTGTAGAACGTTTAAGAAACATTATTTGTAACATTTAAATAACGTTCTAATCACAAGAAGAAAACTGGATATTTTAACGTTCTTCAAATATTCAAAATAAACATTAAAATAACATTATTTTGGGTAAAAAATAACAGTAGCACATTTAAGAAATGTTTTTGTAACTTTTACAAGCAGAAAACAAAATTTTAACGTTCTCAGAATATAAAAAATAAATATTCAAATAATGTTATATTTTGAGTAAAAATAAAATTAGTAGAATGCTTAAGAAACGCTTTTGTAACCTTTAAAAAAATATTATAATCACAAGAAGAAAAACGGATATTTTAACGTTCTGAGAATATTGAAATAAACATTCAAATATCGTTATGTTTTGAGTGAAAATAAAGTTAGTAGAACATTGTAAGAACTTTTGTAACGTTTGAAGTTATAAAACTGGACATTTCGACATTTTAGAAACATTTCAAAACAAAGTTCCCACATGCTTTTCTAACCTAAATTTGTTAGCCGGGTTTAGTGCTTTCTTTTATTTTGCTTTCAAACCAGAGAGATAAAAACAACAAAACACAAACCCATGGCAGGAATGGACTATCATTCACATATCATATCATATTTATAACACTGTCACAAAGGTGAATTATGTTTCATAATGCAATCACTCTTGGACTCAAACGTCTGAAATACTGATCCTGCCCGCTTAGAAAACATGCTTCTGGAAAGACATCAGATAAAGTGGCTTTGGGGAAGGAGTTTCGGTCGGTAAGGTATGTCTGATAGAAACGACAGCAACAAATGTAATTTTATGTACTGCTGATGGATGGAGGCTACATCAGCGGCATAAAGGAGCATGTAGAACAGTTAATAAGCCACTAAACGCTAAGAGCTTTGGCCCCATGAACAAATTAAAGTGTGTCTAATTGAATAATGAGGGGCTGTGATGGAGCAAAGCAGCAGAAAGCTAAATTAAAAACAGCACATTTGACTGTAAATATATTTATATCTCACTGTTTAGGGTCGGTTTTTATGCTCACCAAGGCTGCATTTATTTGATCAAATATATGGGGTGAAAAAATATTATTAGAATTTAAAATATCTGTTTTCTATGTGAATATCTGTTAAAACTATTTTATTTCTGTGATGCGCAGCTGTATTTTCAGCATCATTACTCCAGTCTTCAGTGTCACATGATCTTCAGAAATCATTCTAATATGCTGATTCGCATGTTATTATCTTTCTTATTATTGTGGAAAACAGTTCAAATTTTAGTGGAAAAAAAACTATTATTTGGAATAGAAAGAATAGAACGTTCAGAAGATCAGTATTTATTTGAAACAGTGAAAAGACTTTAGTCTCGCATTTTATCAGTTTAATAATTTAATACATCCTTCCTCATTTAAATATATGCAAATATTAATTTATGGCTATTTTGATCAAATCAAAATAGTAATTAATAATACTGTCTGTGCCTGGCTGAAGGTATGGAGGACCTAACCTGCAATCAATCAATCAATCAATAAATCAATCAGTAAATAAATCAATCAATAAATCAATCAATCAATAACATTAAATAATTAATAAAGGAAAAATCAATAAAAGTTAAAAATTAAAAAGTAATACCTTTAAAAAAATATATTTATACTAAATTTAATTTAAAATTAATTGTATTTTTATAAAGTTATTTATTTATTATACTTACTTACTTTCTTCTTTTTCATTTTTGTAGGTTTGGTCCTCCATGTAAGGAAGTAATATATTTTGCTAAATAAAAATGTATACAGTTTGTATTAAATGTTTAAGTGGAAACCATTTTTTATCCGACATGACCTGTCTAAATCTCATATTGAAGTATTTCCTAATGTTTCCTCAAGTTTTTACAGCAATCAAACAAAAGGCCTGAAACCGCAGAATGAAGCGTTCACATTAAACTAATTTGTTATTATTGAACCGCTGAAATGAGTTTGTTTTTCACTGTGGCATGAAATGATAATAATGATAAAATGAGGGAGCGTGCCACACATTTATCAACTCTGTGTTCCTGCCAAAACACGGGTCTTTTTATACTGAGCCAGAGTGGCTACAAACGATTATGATTAAGACAAATGCTAAAGGCCTTAATGAACAGAATTTATGTCGTTAGTCCAACAAATGTGGCTTTAACATCACTGCGGTGACCTTTGTTTCCGTCTCTATCTTCACTCAGATGTTTTGTCTCAGTGAGTTTCTCACAGATGGAGAAGCACCTGTCAGAAAGTCAGAGCTGGTTTCATTACGAACATACAGAAGATGCTCATCAATCCTGAAAAATTACCTTGAAAACACGACGCCAGAATGAAGCGGCGTATCCCAAGATATGCTCATTCTTTCTATCCAGCAGCTGTATTTGACTGCAAAATAAAGGGAAAAAAAATATTTTGGCCAAATAAAATTAAGCCTGTTTAGGACCTTTAATATTTTTTTGCATTGTGACATTATTTACATGACAATTAAGCAATTAAGCACGATTTTCTCACATATTCTCATTAGTTTGATGCATCCAGACATTTTCATTTTTCATTATTCTAAAAGGCCATTTTCATTAGGGTCTCAGTACTGTAATACAATTACTTTTTAATTAAATTCATTATAAAACAGCATCAAAAATCTAATATTGGAATATTGGCAAAAATTACTATTCTGATAAATTATTTAGAATATAAATAATTCTTATTTTTTTATAATCCATAATGGTGATGAATATGCTTTAACTAAAACATTGGCATGAATGAAAATAAATAAATAAATAAATATATATAATATATGAGTGTCACAGCAAAGGGTCTGAATACTTAGGACCATGTGATATTTCAGTTTTTCTTTTTTAATAAATCTGCAAAAATGTCAACAATTCTGTGTTTTTCTGTCAATATGGGGTGCTGTGTGTACATTAATGAGGAAAAAAAATTAACTTAAATGATTTTAGCAAATGGCTGCAATATAACAAAGAGTGAAAAATTGAAGGGGGTCTGAATACTTTCCGTACCCACTGTATATACATACACACACACACACACACACACATATACATTAGTATAGTATATAGTGTAGTAAGTTACTGTAAAAAAAATATATATATATACATATATATATAGTATCTGATTAGATGTAATATGGATTATGTAATCAGATTCCAAAAATTAAGTACTTGTAATTAGATTAAATTACATTAAAATACTTGTAATCAGACTACAGTTACTTTTTATGGATTACATGATTACATATTATTTAAACAATAACGAAAAAGTTTCAATAATCAACACATACATTTTTATTTGAATTATCACTCAGTAGGTTATTTTACAATGTATTACTTTGGAAGGTGTCTGTCTTTCAAACACATTAAAATGCACAAATTGTCGAATTCACCAACTTTGTCGTCATCTGATCCTCTTTGACCTAATATATTTTTATTTGAAGTTCCCCTGAGAACTTAAAATAAATATTTGAATAAAGAAGTATCACATTTGCATGTTGACGGTTTTGTGACATTGGTCACATGACGCAGGTAAACAAATAAAATATTTCATTTTTTTTCCATTAAGTGTTTTATTTTGATTAATTTAAAAGTTTTATTTAAAAAAAATAATAATTTTTTTTAAAGATTTAATATATTATTATCTTTTCTTTAAACTCATAAACCCCCAGCAGTTCCTTCACAAACCCAGTTTGAGAAACATTGACATAATGTAATGTTTAATGCAATTCATGTTGTTGATCACAACAAATGGAATATATTTTCTTACTCTTTGTATTTTTATATCAATACGGTACAAGCTTATCCTATTTAAATCAATGTGAAAAATTAGATGTCAAAAGTAATCTAAAGTGGTCTTATAATAATCTAAATGTGTAATGTAATGGATTACATTACTAACTACAATTTTTGTTATGTATTTTTTGTTATTTGATTACAGTCAAATATTTCATAATAGTCATGAAGACAATGTTGCCATGTAAAACTACTCCTAAAAATATATATTTCTAATAATAATTTTGATTTCTGCATCTTAAATTTTGGGCTGATGCAGATTTGAGTTCTCGAGAGCATGCATGTGTGAGATCGAGCGTTAACTCTTTTATTTCTATTAATCTTACCAATCAATGTACATGCTGCAGTTCTGCTTCGGCTCTGTATTTTAAGAGCTTCTGCATTAAACAAGCATCCTAAATCATTCATCTAACAGCATTAAACATCGACCTGTGTGTGTGCGGCTTGAGGAATGCTTTTATTTGAGCTCAAATCAGCATGTTTAAGGGTTATGAAGAGCAGGTCTAGGATGATCTTTATTCATTCTGAACGGCCTGTTAATGCTTTTTAATGTGTGTGTCTTTATGGTGATGTCTTCAAGCAGTGGACTCGTCCTCCATGAATCAGCGCTTTAGCCAATTTCTCAATACATTCAGAGAGAGGACACCCCTTTAAGACACCAAATTAGAGCTCTAATGTCCTCCTATCGATTTTCTCTCCTTTAATTTGTTTCTTGTTTATAGCCTGTTTCTTTGCGGTGATAAACGAGAGAACGGAGGGGAATCCGCCGAAGCGGTGCTAATGTCACCTCAGTAAAGCTGGGTTTGGATGTATATTTCCCTTCTGTTTTTTTTCTACATAGGGATTCATAGACATTCCTCAATAAACAGATCCAATCCATGAACAAAAGAAAGATGAATCACATTACAAACTTTTCATTTTAAGAAGTTAAAAAACAGTGCACATATTATAAGACAGGAGTTCCCAAACTTTTTTGTCAGCTGAAGCCCTAAGACATAAAATATTTACTAAAAGTCCTCCTAAGATTTTAATAATAATAATAATAATAAACTTTGTTATATCTAACACATTTAAAAGCAGCTTCTCAGGTCGCTTTACACAGAAACAAGCAATATAAGAATAAAATTAAATAACTAAAATAACTAAATAAATGAATGAATAAATAAACAAACAAACAAATAAAATTAATGAACATGTCAATAAAGACTACTATTAAAACTACAGAAAACAAAACTAAGATAATCAAGCAAAAGTTAATCTGAGGTAGTAGTAAAGTAAATAGATACATAAATAGATTAAAAATCTTACAAAAATATAATCTTTTTTATTTTGACTTTGTGAAAGTGCCTCAGTCCACATTACATTCTCACTGGTGTTTCAGGAGCCCAATCAAATTGAATAATAATAATAAATTATTATTATTAATAATAATAATAATAATAATACCAATTATACAATATGTATTATTATTATTATTATTATTATTATTGGTATGAATAGTATGAATA
>NW_015554181.1:23645-27521 GCF_001515605.1 Sinocyclocheilus anshuiensis
ATTAATCATAATAATAACAATAATAATAATAATAATAATTATTATTATTATTATTATTATTATCTAATTATAAAAAATAAAGTACAGAAATAAATTACTGTTTTAAATTACAATTCAAGAGATCAACTCACAAAGCCCATATTTGGGAAACCCTGCTGTAAGACGATGCAATGCAATGCAGATAATTGAATCAGCATGTTTATTTCAACAGACTGCATGGTTTGAATGTATTTTCTTATCAGAAAACACCAGCATCCCATATTAAGTAACATTCAGTGGGAGGCTCATTTTCTCTGCCGTCTGAAGTCTGCAGGCCGCTGGTGGCATCCAGTCAGATAAATGTGTTTATATTGTGCTGTAAACACACATCTCTATGATTGAAAATGTTTAGTGCACACTTTATGAGGAGCACCTTGTTATGAAAACAGATGCCCTTCATGTGCCGCGCATCTGTGAACGCAAAGAGTTATTAGTAAACACAAGTCTGTTTGTTTACGTGTTTGCATCAAACTCAGAACCGCTGAGTTCAGTCAAACCAAGTCAGAACCAGCTAACAAATATTAATATTATTAGTTATTATTTATATTAATATTAATATATTATTATTATTAAAAATTATAATATTATTTTATGGTTACATTTTTTTTTTTACAACATTCTACTAAATTTACTTTCACTCAAAATGTCACATAATTTTACAGTTTATTTCTCATATTCTAAGCATTTTAAAATGTCCTATTTCCTTGTCATGATTAGAATGTTATCTAAATGCTACCAAAAACAAAACATTTTTACAACATTCTGCTAACTTCATTTTTACCTAAAATAAAACGTTTTCTTTAACATTTTATTTTATTTTAAGAACGTCAAAACTTTCAGTTTCCTTGTCATGATATTTGAAGGTTACAAAAACGTTTCTTACACCATTCTACAAACTTTATTTTCACCCAAAATATAGTCATTTGAACATTCATTTTAAATATTCTAAGAATGTTGAAATGTCCAATTTTCTTGTCATGATTATTTATAATGTTTTTTAAAGGTTACAAAAATGTTTCTTATAACAACATTCTACTAACTTTATTTTCACCCAAAATATAACATGTTTTTAATGTTTATATCTAATATTCTAAGAATGTTAAAATGTCCAGTTTTCTTGTCGAGATTACAATGTTAGATAACAAAAAACTTAACTAACTTTATTTTCACCCAAAATTTAACGTTTTTAAAGTTTATTTTTAAGATTCTAAGAACGTCAACATTTTCAGTTTCCTTGTTGTGATTAGAATGTTATTTAAAGGTTACAAAAACATTTCTTAAAAGTTCTACTTACTTTATTTTCACTCAAAATATATTCTAACAACATTAAATCGTCCAGTTTCCTTGTGATTAGAACGTTATTTAAAGGTTACAGAAACGTTTCTAAGAATGTTAATCAGATACAATAAACATCATAAGGACGTTTTGAGAATGTTGTTCTAAGGACGTTTTCTCTCTCATCGTAATGAGAACGTCAAATATTAATAGTTATAAGAACGTTCCATAAACATTACTTAAAGAACGTTTTGTCCTAACATTAAAAAACATTAGGGAACGTTTCCTGGGAGCTGGGAAGCGGTTCTCTCATGTGCATGTTGGATACTCGCTGAAAGCAAACACATCTGCTCAATTAAGCCTCATTCCTGCTGTCCAAATGCTCTGGTGAATAAACACATGAAGGTCAGAAGTTCATGCCGGATGGAAAGCATGTCATGTGTAGAATAACATCAGTCTGTCTCATCCGCGACAGCATGTTTACAAATGCCCGGATGCCTGAAACAGCACATTATGACCCACTCTAAATGTACATGAGGTGCTGCATATTTGGGCAGGCTGGTCTAATTCTGCTCTTCACATCACCATCTGCTCCTGTCTGCATCCAGCGCTGAAGCAGGACTGAGAGGCGTGATATGGCCAGCTATAGGCGTTTAGACACATGGAAGCAAAATACTCACGCGGTTCCCTCAACCGTTTGCTGTAGACGTGAAGGTGACGGGTTCACGGCCGCTGATTCCAGATCTGATGACAGCCTGTAAAACAGATCGTTCATTACGGCCTTCGTTTCCTCTGCTGTGTTGAGACCTGTAACACCAGAGAAATATACAGAACGTCACGGCACGGGAAACACCTCGAAGGCCTGTTATTTTGATCTTTACAGTAAGTTCAGAGGTCTGACTTCAGATGACTTCGATATTTAATGTGCAAGTGATGTTGGAATATAAAAGTCTCATACACACACACACACACACTAAAAACACAAAATACTAAATACATATATATATTTTTTTTTTACATATTCAATAAATATACACTGTACTGGCATTGTTCTGCTTAATCATGTTCAATCTTGATATTAAATTCCTGTAAATACACTGTAAAAAAAAATAATAATAAAAATCAATGTTGTAAATAAAAGTATTTATATATAGAATAATTGTATATAAATCAAGTCACCGTTATTTATATAGTGCTTTTTACGATACAGATTGTGTCAAAGCAGCTTCACAGTATTAAAAAGGAAAATAGTGTGTCTAAGGAACCAAAACTCAAAAAAAAAAAAAAAGTAAACAAAGATTACTAAACTACGTTTTACAAGAAAATACTACTTCAGTCTTTCTACTTAAAAATTTCACATTTAATTCAATATTACTACTTGACATTTCTTTTAAATTAATTGTGAAATTCACTAGCATGATCTGATTAAAAATGAATAAATAAGTAATACAATCAGTCAATCAATATTATTATTATTATTATAGTTTAAAATAGCTGTTTTCTATGTGAATATCTGTGGAACTGTAATTTATTTCTGTGATGCGCAGCTGTATTTTCAGCATCATTACTCCAGTCTTCAGTGTCACATGATCTTCAGAAATCATTCTAAAATGCTGATTTGCTGCTCGAGAAACATTTCTGATTATTATCAATGTTGAAAACAGTTGTGCGGCACAATATTTTTGTGGAAACTGTGATACATTTTATTCTCCAGGATTAAAAAAAAGATCAAAAGAACAGCATTTCAATGTTTTGTAGCATTATAAATGTCTTTACAGTCATTTCTGATCAGTTTAATGTGTTATTGCTGAATAAACATATTCAAATCTTACCAAGGCCAAACCTCTGGACGGTAGCAAATGCAAACACGCACAGATTGCTATGATTTGATCAAATGAAGTCAGAAGAACTCTTGAATGTTTCAGTATTTAGTTGATATCTGATGTGTTTGCTCTGTTTGGTGACATTTTCCCTCAAACGATTTTTCCCCAGAGAAGAACGCGAATGCAGGCCTGCAGCTTTTGATCTGAAATCAGGCCGGGATGTCCAGTCACTGTGACCCGCTGAGACAGGACTGCTGACCCAGACGCCAGCAGTGCTGACGCTTTCATCTGTGTCCCGCTGCGGCCTGCAAACAGCTTCCACACTCGCAGAGCTTAGCACAGTGTGACACTTCAGATATAAACAGCTCTTTCTGAATGAGTAAGGAGCAAAGCAGCACTTCTGCAGGAACATCAATAAACTGCAGTGTATGCCGGATGATGCTGACCTTTACAAGACCTTCACGCTTTTGGGAACCCAGCTAACAGGGAACATTCTCACAAGTTTTACTAATGTTTTTTTTTTTTATAATAAGACAAAATGTTCTTAAAGGGGTCATATGATGCGATTTCAATTTTTCCTTTCTCTTTGGAGTGTTACAAGCTCTTGGTGCATAAAGAAGATCTGTAAAGTTGCAAAGACTAAAGTCTCAAATCCAAAGAGATATTCTTTATAAAAGTTAAGACTCTGCCACGCCTACCTAAAACGGCTCGTTCTAACACGCCCCCACATATCTACGTC
>NW_015554181.1:28111-36331 GCF_001515605.1 Sinocyclocheilus anshuiensis
GCACATTTTATGGAGGACTGTTTACTGATCCTGGGAGAGTAACGTTAGACTAAAATGCTGGCAGTTCTGACTCACGTAAGTACGTTTTCATTTTAAGGATTTGCCACTGATGATTCAAACGCAAGTTTTGGGCAGTGTGGAGTAGCACTTGTTGTTTGTCATTTCTCTGATCACAAATGCAGACAGGGTTTTATGTTTACGCAGCGCGATGCAATGCAACGCAATGCGTAAAAAGACAGTATAAGTCATTATAATCAGTAATTATGTCCCCACTGGATGCAACAAATGCCTCGTTTATAATGGGTTTTATGTTTTTGTCTCGTCGCTCCGGCCGGGACACGGCATCACAGTATGTGAGGGGCGTAACATTTCCGTCACACGCTTGAGGTATTCGGCCAATCACAGCACACCTCGCTTTTCAGACCGATGAGCTTTGTAAAAATCGACGCGTTTCAAAAAGGCAGGGCATAGAGGAAAAACAATAATGTACAGCATGTGGAAAATAATGTGTTTTTTTAACTTTAAACCGCATAAACACATTTCATTACACCAAATACTCCAAATAATGTTCTTTTTAGCAGCATCATATGACCCCTTTAAAGTAATGTTTATGGAACGTTCTTATGACGTAATTAATATTTGATATACATTCTCATAACATTGAGAGAAAATGTTCTTAGAACAACATTCTTGCAATGTTCTCACGATGTTATTTTTACATGATGAACGTTCTTTTAACATTGTGAAAAACCGCTCTGACATCAACATTCTCAGAATGTCCTTATGATGTTATTTGTACTTGATAAACATTCTAAGAAGCGTTATTGTACATTAAATAATGTTCTAATCTCAACAAGGGAACTGGACATTTTGAACGTTTTTAGAATATTAAAATTAAATGTTCAAATAACATTGCATTTTGGGTGAAAACGGTAGAATGTAAGAAACGTTCCCTTTCAGTCGGTCACTCTCGATGTCACGTCGGATGACCGACGAATTGGGATCAGGTTGGAGCTTCCGTAACGTCCCTGTTCCAAGTAGAACGGGTACGTTTTCCCAGTATTATCCAGTCTTACTCAGTGGGTAGTGCCATAGCAGCAGTAGCTGGTCCTCTTGTGCAAGCCCTGGCCTACGCCAAAAAGTAGGGGCGCAGGTGGCTTCCACAGGACACTGGAAGGGGCAGTAGCTGTGGCCTTTTGGTAGGATCCCAACTGAAGGAGGGAACGGAGACGTCACGTCCCGTCGCCACAGCTCCTGTACCACCGCTGAGCGGCCGGGTCACCGGCTCGGCTCCTCAGCGAAAACCTGAATATGCGCTGCATCTTATACTGTGCTGCCTACTTATACTCACGCTGTGATCAGCGGCAGCTGAATGCAATAATCGCATGCCAATGTGCATTGGCTCGTTTAGTTTACACTCAAAGTAGATTGGTCTCTCTAAGCGAGATCCCAATTTCGTCAGTCATCCGACGTGACGTCTCCGTTCCCTCCTTCAGGGAACGAGGGTTACCATACGTAACCGAGACGTTTTTTGTAACCTTTCAATTTAGTTATAATCACAAGAAAACTGGATATTGTAACAAAATATTAAAACTAAACGTTCAAATAACGTTATATTTTGGGTGAAAAAAAAAAAAAACCTGTAAGAAATGATTTAGTAATCTTTAAATAACGCTATAATCGTGACAAGAAAACTGGACACTTTAACATATTAAAAATAAAAGTTCAGATAACATTATTTAGGATGAACATATGTTTTTAGGTTAAGAAACAGCTTAAGGTTTAAGATAGGTTTTGGTAACCTTTAAATAACATTAATCATGACAAGAAAACTGGACATTTAACGTTCTCAGAACATTAAAAATAAACATACTGTTCATGTTTATAGATAAATGTTACTTTGTACAATCTTGATATTAAATTTATGCAAAAACACTGTAAAAAATCAGTATGTTTTACAGGAAAATACTATTTCAGTCTTTCTAATTTTACTAATTTTGCATTTAGTTCAATGTTACTTGCCATTTCTTTGAAATTGTGAAATTTACTATAGAAATTTCTGAGTGAAATTTATTTCTACACCGGTGTAGTTCTGCAGAAGTAATAATTATCCTCATTTTGTTTAACCACATCAAGACATTTAATAAACAGTAAAAACTGGAATATTCTGAAATATGTGACTCTGGAGCACAAAAGCAGTCTTTAGTCGCTTGGGTATATTTGTAGCTATAGCCAACAAGACATTGTATGGCTCAAAATTATCAATTTTTCTTTTATGCCAAAATTCATTAGAATATTAAGTAAAGATCATGTTCCATTAAGATAGTTTGTAAATTTACTACTGTAAATATATCAAAACTTAATTTTTGATTAGTAATATGCATTGCTAAGAACTTCATTTGGACAACTTTAAAGATGATTTTCTAAATCATTCTCAGATTTTCAAATAGTTGTATCTCGGCCAAAAATTAAACCATATATCAATGGAAATCTTATTAATTAAGCTTTCAGATGATGTATAAATCTCAATTTAAAAAAATTTACCCTTATGACTGGTTTTGTGCTCCAGGGTCACATATTATTACAATTTCAAATAACTGTTTTCTATTAGAATGTATGTTAGAACATTAAAAATAAACATTCAAATAATTATATATTTTTGGGTAAAAAAACTAAAAAAAACTGACAGAACATTTAAAAAACGTTTTACTCACCTTTAAATAACAGGACAAGAAAACTGGACATTTTAACATTCTTAGAATATTAAAAATAAACATTCAAATAACATTGTTTTTGGGGTAAAAATAACATTAGCGGAATGTTGTAAGAAACATTTTTGTAACCTTTAAACAATGTTCTAACCACAACAAATGGACATTTCAGCATTTTAGAAACATCTCAAAACAACATTCCCACAACGTTTTTATAACCTTCATTTGTCACCTGGGAAATTCCCATAAGCTTTCCCTTGAACCGATAATAAATGAAGGCAAAGAGCTGTTAAAACATTTTTATGCACAGAATAAATCAAAAACAAATCAAAGAGTTCAGTGAGTAATGCGCCTTATTCAAAACTACCCATGTGTGCTGCAACACACAGCTTAAAAGGACACAATTGTTATGCTTTGATAAATGTATTAAAAACTTGAAAGAGATGTGGGGAAAAAGCCAAATGAAAGAACTTAAATCCACCAGAGTCATTTATGGCTTTGACCTTCCAGAGGAAGCAAGCGCAGTCTCTCTCGTGTCGTCCAGTGTCTCAAGCTTCATTAGGAACAGTTCGTTTCTTCTTCATCTGGCTCATGACTTCATGTGTCTGGATGCAGTAAACACTGCTCAGCTTCTGCTAACAATGTCAGCGTCTCTGTTGGTGGTCCGAGTGCCAGGCAAAGAAATGCTGCGCTTCCTCCAGGAACACGTGTTTCCTCCAGCATGCTGATTAAGGTGTTTGGGGCTGTTTGTTATTTATTTGTTTTCAATCTCCTGCATTTGCTATCTGATATTGTTCATATAAATCACATTATAATGCTGGATTGCGAATGAAATGCTGGGATCAAGAGAACATTTTCAGCTAGAATGCACAGAGCAGACGCAGATCAGTGACCTGCAGGAGTCGTTTGATTCAATTCAGCAGCATTTTAATTCAATCACGGCATCAGAATGGCTCCACGAGCAGAGTTAGGCAAAATTCAGGATTTAACATTCAGCCATACGACACAGCGTTTCATTAGTACAACTAAATTATTATATTTCTGCTATTATATATACGTGTGTGTGTGTGTGTGTGTGTGTGTGTGTGCGTGTCCAAGTGGAAACATTCAGTGTTAGTTTGACTCGAGGAAAAGCCAACTGTAAAATGATAACAACTGAGTGGTTGGTTTGATTCCCTTCTCTCACAGCGCGACTCATATCTAGACTCTAGTTCAAGAACACTTTGTTAATGTCATGGTAGCAGACCTCTGTTATCTGTTTCCCTCTGGTTTGTGCTCCAGGTCCTGGCACACATTCAGATGTTGAAATCCGTGGCACCGGCCCGGTTCCTGGACGCGGGCATTTGGCACACGGAGACGATGGAGGTCACGCGGTTTGAGAACAGCTGTAGAATATGCATCGGGATCGAGACAGAGCGTCTTCACTGCAGACTATTGTTTGTGCTGATAAATGGATCTTATGTGAGGAACCTGAGCGGGTCACAGACCCCCATCCGAGACGAGACTGGTTCACATACTGCCTTTCAAAAGCACAAATATTATTCAGCCAATTAGATCTTAGCGGCTCAATCAGCAGCATGCTTATCTTGGACAGACAGGAATATCAGAATGTCTTTGATAACACATCCTGCTTCGAATGGAGATTTCCAAACTAATAAATCAACACAGACCTGAACACAGAGTGCTTTTAAAGTCTACGGAAAAGTTCAAGCTGCCAAAAACACAGTCTGTGAGATAAGAGCATCAGAAACCTCCCAGATATGAAAAACAACCAGCCGTCACAGAAGTCCTCGCAGCTGAAAGAAGATCTGAAAGCTTCAGAATATGGGAATAATTACAGCAAACGTCACATGTTGAGAGTTGTTGATTTTCCCAGCGCAATTTACAGGAATAGTTCAGGAAAAACTGAAAACTGTCATCATTTAGTCTCCCTCATGTTGTTTCACGCCAGTATGACACTGATTTTATGTGCTTTTTGAGCTTGACGACCCTTTAACACTGTCTGCATTCATCATATGAAAATGGAAACATTCTGCTGAACACTTTGTGTTTGTGAAAGTCATAGGGGTTTAAAAAGACAAAAGGGCGACTACATTTTGGAGTGCACAAAGCCTTTATTTGGTACTTTGTGCAGGTTCATTTATGGAAGTTCTAAGAGGCCATGCATTTATTGTAATTTTCTCATGATCTCGACACAACAAAAGTGCAACCTGGTCTCATAAAAATACGTACCTCTGGGTACTTTTCTGCAACACCGTTTTTACGTACCTTACTGCACGTTTCGCCGCAGTTTCAAAGTGAAATGTCCACTGAGTGGCGCTAAAACACGGGTTCAGTACGTGAACCCTGGCACGTTTGTATTATGTTGATATAGGTACGTATTAGGCCTGGGCGATAAAACGGTATCGATATTTATCGATGGTACACCTTCTTCCCATTCACACAGATGCACATTCAGCGCATTTTTAGATGGACAAATATGACTGCTGCACTCGCGTCTCACACAAGAGATGTAGCCAATGCAAAGTTAAAACAGTTTAAACTTTTAGAAAACATGTCATGAACTTGTGGAGGTTTATTCCTTTTCACTGCATCTCTTATGTTTTTTAATGCAATCTGTGTGATGGGCGATTCGGCTCTTTGTATTAAGCAATGCTTAAATACATGATGCTGTTTTGTTCTCAATTGTTTATGCAATTTGCGAAATTATATTTGATTTATATGAGTTAATTTAGACGTAATGCACGTTTTTTTATAGACAGTTATTACCCTGCGTTGACAATTTTTATTGTGTGTTTGACTGTTAAAACAAAACAAAAAAATGTGTTGCTTGTCTCAATAAATTGGGTTAATATAAAAATACAGTGGTTAAATTTAAACTTTTTTTTCTATTGCTCTTTGTTTTAAAAAAGGTTATAAAAAATGTCAATAATTATCGATACAGAACGATATGAAACATTATATCGTTGATAATTTTTTTTGCTATATCGCCCAGCCCTAGTACGTATTGCTGTGTTTTTATAACGTTTCTTCAGGTACGTATTGCAGCGGTTCAGAATTCAAATATCCAGGAACTGTCGCTAAAAGTTAATGCTCTATCGTGTTGGAAATATGCCCTACACCAAACCCAACCCTAAACCTACCCGATAGTGTTAACAAATGCAAAACTGATATAAAAACGCATTTGTTGATGCAACCGTGCCACTTGAACTTCCTTATATGCAGATTTGAATTGTTTTGTCAAACCGTAGTTACACGGGATTCAAACCGGAGCTACTCAGCTCTCAAGTATGTCTCCGTACTCTGTGAGCTACCGAACAAACCTACCGTCGATGAAAACCCATAGATATGAAGCTGGATATGTGCGGTGCTAACATTCAAAAGCATCAGTTTTCAAATCTCCCAGCATATTAAAATTGTTTTGAAGTCATAACATAATATTCTTCAAGTAATTGTGCGAAAATTACGCTTTATTCATCGAAACTCTGTACATTTGTGTGAAAATGAATAAAAGGTGTCAGAGTTTTACTGCCTCTAGTGTTCATTTCTTTTGGAAACTGCAGCGATATGTACTTATTGGTACGTATTTCGCGTCTCGCGAAAAAGTGCCCCCAGGTAAGTTTTTGCCATGAGACCAGGTAGCAAAAGTGCTTCTTTTAACAATGATTGTTTGATTTTTAAAACAATGCATCGTGAGTCTACTGTTGCTGTAGTAACGAACGCAACCTTGACGGGAACTTACGAGACACACTTTTACCCATAGACATCATTGCTGTCACTTTCATAGTTGAATTGTTTTCAGATGTTTCAGTGTGAACGAGCAACTTTTGGAAAGTGCTATTGCGGCTGATGAGCGATTTAGAAAAAAGAAAACACCATTTTCGAATACACCGGGATTAATGGCCGTAGCCTCCAGCATCCGTTCGCACGAGCCGTAATGAGCGTCCTGGAGCCTGTAATCAGGACTGATGCCTTCAGAAGCGAGCATCCAATTCAACTCATCAATATCCTGGAGAATTTCCTATCAGGTTCCTCTGAGTCCAGCATCGGGTTTCCGCCGAAATCTAGTTTATGCGTCCAGAGAGGACATGAAACGCCAGAAATATGACCCACATTTATCACGAGGAAGAATTTAAGGAAATTAAGAATGCAATGTTCAGGCTTCTTCGGCAAATGGGCCTGTAGGATATCCGATCCGATCGCTGGAGATGACGAGATGTTTGGGAGAGTCCTGCACATCATCATCATCATCATCATCATCATCATGGAGATTTCACTCAGGAGAACCAAGAAACGCGTATCTGGTGACCAAATGAAGACTGATTGCTGCATGTGTGTCAGAATTCATCAACATAATTTCATTTATTTCCATTTCCTCCACCCGTGCAACACATGTGATGTGTTTGGATCGTCATTACCAAGCAGAAACCGTATCGGCTGCTCACTGCATTCAGGAGGGAAAAAAAAACACGACAAATGAAAGGTGATTCCTCACTGGACTGCAGAGATAAGAAAAGCCAATAAGAGCCGGAGCTCCTGAATGGCCCCCGGTGACATGTGCGGTTCACAGGATTCGGTTGGTGGAGTTTGTAATTGACATCCACTATTTGACCCCGGGGAAGAAAGAGACGAGTATAAAGATATCCTGTTTAGCCTTCAGCGGCCACAATATCTACCTCAACGAGACACATGTGCTCTGGACATCTGATCGGGTGTCACCTGTGAGGAGAACACAGCCATACACACTCACACAGTCACAGTATTTATATCATTCAAGTACTGCATTTAAATGAATTGGATGCAGAATTGCAATTTGAATTTAAATGCAAGTAGAATTCAAATGAATTGGAATTCAAAGGAATTCATATAACTTATCTAGATTAAACAAGTCAAGACAAACTTTAGATGGATGGATGGATGGATGGATGGATAGACAGACAGATAGACAAATAGATAGACTGATAGAAAAATACATATTGAATGTATTTAGATAGAACATATATTCAGATTTATGTGTATAATAAATAAACTAAATGCATCTGAGGTCAGTAAGATTTCTTTTTTAAAAGAAATCAATACGTCTATTCATCAAGGATGCATTAAATTGATCAAAAGTGACAGTAAAGACATTTAAACATCACAAAATATTTCTATTTAAAATAAATGCTGTTTTAATAAATGCTCTTTTGAGCTTTCTATTCATCTGTGAATCCTGAACAATAAAATGTATCACAGTGAGTTTCCACAAAAATATTCATTTCTGAAGGATCATGTGACACTGAAGACTGGAGTAACGATGCTGAAAATAAAATACATTTCAAAATATATTCACATATAAAACAGCAAATATTTAAAATTTTTTACTCAATTTTTGATCAAATAAATGCAACCTTCGTGAGCAGAAGAGACTTCTTATAAAAACATAAAAAATTCTCACCGCCCCCAAACTTTTGAACGGTAGTGTATATGTGTGTGTGTGTGTGTGTGTGTGTGTGTGTGTGTGTTTTGT
>NW_015554181.1:40447-53781 GCF_001515605.1 Sinocyclocheilus anshuiensis
TATCTATCTATCTATCTATCTATCTATCTATCTATCTATCTATCCATCCATCCATCCATCATCCATCTATCTATCCATCCATCCATCCATCCATCCATCTATCTATCCGTCTATATCTATCTATCTATCTATCTATCTATCTATCCATCCATCCATATATCTATCTATGGATGGATGGATGGATGGATGGATAGACAGACAGACAGACAGACAGACAGACAGATAGATAGATAGATAGATAAATAGATAAATAGATAGACTGATAGAAAAAAACATATTGAATGTATTTAGATAGAACATATATTCAGATTTATGTGTATAATATATAAACTAAATGCATCTGAGGTCAGTAAGATTTCTTTTTTAAAAGAAATCAATACGTCTATTCATCAAGGATGCATTAAATTGATCAAAAGTGACAGTAAAGACATTTAAACATCACAAAATATTTCTATTTAAAATAAATGCTGTTTTAATAAATGCTCTTTTGAGCTTTCTATTCATCTGTGAATCCTGAACAATAAAATGTATCACAGTGAGTTTCCACAAAAATATTCATTTCTGAAGGATCATGTGACACTGAAGACTGGAGTAACGATGCTGAAAATAAAATACATTTCAAAATATATTCACATATAAAACAGCAAATATTTAAAATTTTTTACTCAATTTTTGATCAAATAAATGCAACCTTCGTGAGCAGAAGAGACTTCTTATAAAAACATAAAAAATTCTCACCGCCCCCAAACTTTTGAACGGTAGTGTATATGTGTGTGTGTGTGTGTGTGTGTGTGTGTGTGTGTGTCACTTCTTTTCAATTTTAAATTTCCCTGTAATTTGGTATGTATTTCTATGTTGGTAACTCACTCGACAGGTTGACAGGCTGAATTCTTTCCAGGCAGTTGTTGTGTGTGTGTGTGCGTGTGTGTGTGTGTGTGTTTTGTCCAAAGCACAGTGCATTAAAACTATACATTTTTTATCAACATTTATTCACTGGGAATTGTGACTTTGCTGTTTGAAGCATCGTGGTCCAACATCAAAGCATTTAAAAATACCATGATATCACCACTGTACATGGCCAAAAGACATAACAACATGGTCATTTTTGTGTGTGAAAAGGTCAAGGAAAGCAAGATCTCTCCCAGATTTCTCAAGACGCATTGAGAGCGTTCAGCAGCCCATGATGAAAATCATTTAAATTCTCAGGTTTTACTAATGGCCTCCCAGCGGAGCCAGGACTGAAACTCAGGACAGAGAGGAGAAACGCCGCTGAGAAACGCTTTGGACGTTTCTGATAGCTCAATCGAGACGGAGAGACCAACACACACTCCTGAAATCACTTTTTTGGAAACACTCCTGTCAGTTTCTCTAACCCGAGTCCAACTCAAGCGTCAGTCTGCCGGGAATGACTGTCATTTTCTCTGAACAAAATGGATTTGGCCGAGCGGCTGCACAGATCCATCTCAGCGAGGTACTTTAATGTTACGGCGCGGCTCTCCACCGAAATGTCACAGAAATCATCATCAGCCATCGTCTCGAGAGAGAGAGAGAGAGAGATGTCTGAAATTGACCTGGCCAGATTCCAATATCTCCATCCAACTCCCTCATCTTTTTAATGTCATACATTTCACTGGAAAACAACATTGTCACAGAAGGCGGCATCACTCATGTGGACTGCGAGCCAAGAATTCCCCATTAACCCGAGTCCTTCACGTCCCCAGACGTGCAGCAGTAGTTCATTTTTCCAGCGCCACAAGGGTAAGTACACAATTTCAATTGACCTGGCAGCGTACAGACGCGGCACTCGGCCGTCTTCATTTTACCTCGCCGAAATTGGCCTCTTTCTGACAGACGAGCGCGTGTGTGAGCAAGAACAGGAATCATTTCACAGCGCAAGGTAACTTAACTTTCCGTGTAATGTTTTTCCTCAAGAGTGAGAAAAGGCTTTTTCATGCAGTTCCCTTCCTGTGCAACGGATGTGAGTCGGATAACACAGACAGGAGCATCCCAGCTAACCAACATATATTCTAAGAACGTTTCGCTAGTGTTCCAAATAAGTTCTGAAAACGTTATTTCTGAATGTTCTCTAAATGTTCAAAACATCCAGTGTTTAGATTGATGTAAAAACTTTTTTTTTTTTCCCCATATATGCGAATGCTAAGTGAAAACTCTATTTTGGAAACATTATGGGAACGTTGCTTTTAAATGTTCTCTGAACATTTAAAATATCCATTTTTTTTTTTTTTTTTATTGGTTATGCAAACATTAGGGGAACATTCTATTTTCATTTTTGAAAACATTATGAGAATGTTACTTTTGAATGTACTTAGAAAGTTCTGAAACATGTTGTAACATTTAAAAGTGTTAGACAACCATCCAAATAAGATATTTGTGAAATAAAAAGTTATTTTTTTTATGCCTAGAAGAACATGTGATCATAAGCTTAAGAGAACCATCTAGTTTTTTAAATTAGTTAAAGGGGTCATATGATGCGATTTCAATTTTTCCTTTCTCTTTGGAGTGTTACAAGCTCTTGGTGCATAAAGAAGATCGGTTATGTGAAGATTAATGGAACATTCTATTTTACAATTTTGCAATCTATTTCGCAAATGTCCTGGAAACATTATTTTTTAATGTTATCTCCAAACATTCTGAAACAAGTAACATTTAAAACAATTAGACAAATGTCCAAATTAAATATTTCAGAAATAAAATGTTCTTTATGTTTGTTTCTTTGAATTTTTAGAACATTATTAAAGACCACATAACTCTCAATGAATGTTCTATTAACATTACTGGAAGAACATTTGATTATAGCTTTGAGAAAACTATCCAGTTTTTTCAGTGTTTTTTTGGGGGGGGGTTATGCAATCATTTCATATTTTTGCAAACATTATGGGAATGTTACTTTTGAATCTTTTCTGAATGTTCTGAAACAAGTAGTAACATTAAAAAAAAGTCCCTTTGTTTTTTTGCTAATGTCTTGAACATTGTTAAAGACCAAAAAACTCTAAATGAACGTTCTATTAACGTTACTAGAAGAATGTTTGCTCATAATCATGAGAGAACCATCCAGTTTTTAAAATGTTTTAAAACCTTTTTTTTTAATGGGAAATGAAGGGAAAGATACTTTTTAATTTTCTGAAACATGTAGCAACATTTAAAAAAATGTTAGATGAAAAAAATCATTTTTGTACTAATGTTTTGAGAGTGTTATTAAAGACCAGATAACTGAATAAATGTTCTATTCATGTTTCTGGAAGAATGTTTGTTTATAACTTTGAGAGAACCTTGTCAGAACGTTTCCTGTTAGCTGAGATCTGTTTACATTTATTTTAATAGACTGCAGAGGTTCATGCATCAAATTGGCATTTTTCCAAAGTTTTTTTCATTAAAAATTATATTATTAGCATAACGATTAACACTTTTATATTAACTTGATGATGTCTCTCTTGCTTTAATGACAGAAGCACGTTCTTCAAACACTAAGCTGCTAGTGTTCTGCTGTTTGCAGCTCAAAGAAAACAATAGCACATTAAACTGTTCGCTGGCAAACGCACACAGCAGATTCTGGAAAAACCATTACAGGCCATCTGTAATGTTCATAATTAGTTCCAAACAGAAATTAATCCAAATTGCCCAGCATCAGTAGCAACAGAAATAAACTGAAGCGATGGCAGTGACAAGCGCTGCTCAGTTCACATGAATCATCATGTTTTTTCTTCACTGAAATCTCTGATGAGGAATGATTCATACAATAGCTCAGAGACGAATCGGTGAACATTTAACGATTCGTGCAGTTGGTGTAAATAAGGTCTCGGTGTCTCCATCTCTGCTGCGGCGTCATTACACCCAAATCAACAGCCGTGATTCATGAGTACATACACACATACATTACAGCTTTGCTCTGCTGATTGTGCGCATCATATTTACTGTCATAATCAGAGTAAATCAACCGGACGTGCCGTCAAGCTGCCAGGAGTTCAGAAAGATTTTTCTGCAAGTTTAAAATGAAGTTTTGTTTCAGATGATAAGAACTTGAACCTTGATGGCCCAATATATTCTACTGTCCAAGAGTCATAGGTCACATGTTGTTTGCAGGGTCACGGTTTAGAGAAGAAGTTAATACTTTTATCCATAAAGTATGCATTAAATTGATCAATAGTGACAGTAAAGACATTCATAATGTTACAAAATATTTCTATTTCACATAAATGCTGTTCTTTTGAACTTTGTATTCATCAAAGAATCCCGAAAAATAAAATGTATCATGGTTTCCACAAAATATGAACCATATTCAATATTGATAATAATCAGAAATTATTTTTTTAAAGCAGCAAATCAGCATATTAGAATGATTTCTAAAGGATCATGATTTCTGAAGACTGGAGTAATGACGCTGAAAATTCAGCTTTTATCACAGCAATAAATTATATTTTAACATATATCTGCTATTTTAAACTGTAATAATATTTCACATTTTTACTGTATTTTTGTAAAAATAAATGCAGCTTTGGTGAGCATTTTTCTACAAAAATGTATGAACGGTAAATATACATTTAAATTATTCATGTTTTTCTTTTTATCAGCGGCTCTTTAAATGTAGTTAAATTAACTGTTAAACTAACCAGCTACAACTAAAATACAAATATGTTCAAAACATATAAGCATCAGTTCACAGCAAAGAAAAAATCCTGTATTTTGTCCTTATTCACCACTCGAAATGTTTCTAAAACACGCCAGGACTACATTTACCCGAGAAAGCAAATTGCATTTAATATTAAATCTTGTTTTCACAGAATGTACAGTATCTTACAACCTGTCATGTTTCATGCATAAACCTCACTAAATTCGGTCATAAAACCATCATCACTGTTGCCCGTCGCAATATCCTTGAGAAAAAGCAGAAACTGAGCGGAACTGTAATCTTATAAGCTCTTAAATAACAGACAGCAAACTGCTCTCATAGATGAAACGACAGTGAGCGGAAACGCAAAAAAAAAACTCGTGTAAACCGAAACCAAACATTTGTGCATTTCAGACGCCCAACATTGAAGTTCCAACCACTTCCAAGCCTTCCAGCTTCAAGATTAATTGCCATATTCACAGTTTTTTCTCTCAGAGATGTGGTCTGTCCGTCGGCACGTCGTTACGTTCTCATCCATCAGTGTCTGCAAACATTGGAAGGCATTCAGTCGCCGCACGTGAACCGAATACTCTCCATCCGATCGGGAGGATCTGCCAAGGCCTTCCCAAGACGGATCTCCCTTCCTTCCCACTTGAACTGCATCGATTGCTCGGTTTTCCCAAGCAGGCCCTATCTGTGCGGGATATTCCCTGGGAAAATAAGAGCAAATCCCACTTATGTGGAGGTGGTTTCTGCTTAAGGGAAGCGCAATGTGGATTCAGTGATGATTCTTCTCCGTCCGGCACCACAAATCCAGGGCACAAAGAGGTCTGATGGGTTGATAACCCGATGAAAGAGTAAAACGAATGCGTTCGTGTCACAGTTATAACGTATGGCTCCCTGCAGCTGTGTAAATAGGATAATGGCTACTGTCATCTTTTTTAAAGCTGCACCTCTAAGATTTGTAGACTTTGCAATAATGAGCCGCGGTTAAATAATTCAAAACGAGTTTTTCATGTAATCCGGTGACTTATTGCACGTCCTCGCGGATTCATCCGTTTCTGCTTCTATAACGACATGCATGTATCGGACGGGTTTAATACATCACAGTGTTCTGGGCTGGCTGCATATACGTTATTGAGCTCCACATAATGATCAGACTCAGATCTAATCCCTCATAAGCAAACACCAACATCAGGCTGCTCTAATGATGAGAGAAATATGCATATTTAAAAGCTGTTTAATCCAACCTTCCTGCTTTCATTGCTAATGCACATTGAAGTTTCATGGTCTGCTGTAGCTCATCATACATATGCATTGCATCAGTGTCAGAGCAGGATTGTGTGTTAGCTGGCACATTAGGATGATCTGGGGTTTACTAATGTGAGAAATGACTGACAAAGTGCCACTTGGAACAATCACGTCCAAAAACTTCAATCGCTTCATATCACTGAAAAAGCAAAATTTAATTTCACTGCAAATGTGACATAAAATCACTTGAGGTGGATCAGCAAAGAAAACTAGAAAAGGAAAGTCTCAGCTCTGACTCTTGGCTTGACAAAGCCCAACTGTTTTCAACATTGATAATAATCAGAAATGTTTCTTGAGCGGCTCAAAGCAGCATATTAGAATGATTTCTGAAGATCATGTGACACTGAAGACTGGAGTAATGATGCTGAAAATTCAGCTTTACATCACAGGAATAATTTGCATTTTAATATATATTTACATAGAAAACAGCTATTTGAAATTGTAATAATATTTCACAATTTTACTGTATTTTTTAACAAATAAACGCAGCATTGCTGAGCAGAAGAGACATCAAGAACATTAAATAAATAAACCAAGCCCAAACTTTCAAACAGCAGTGCAGATAAATAGTCATATAACAGAAATATAACAGCACTTTGGCAAGCAAACATAATGATTTTCAGCATCTCATCCATTTCTGTGACAGGAATCCTCTAAATGATTCGCTTGTGTTTTTCAGTATCTCTCTTATTGAACAGAACTCCATGTGATGGTTTTATCAAGCGATCATAGATCAACAGTGCAGGAATGTAATCGCAGCACAAAGACACACCCATCAATTCTTATAAAACTAAAACTCTTTCCCAACAAAAACTGAACAAAACTGTCATGAGAAAGACAAAGAGAGACTGCAGATACATTTTCACTTGCCTTCGTATTCAAATGAAAATGCATGGTGTTCCCAAAGCTGTATTAAAGGGATAGTTCACCCAAAAATGAAAATGTGCTGTTAATTTACTCACCCACAGGCCATTCACGATGTAGATGACTTTTTTTCTTCAGTAGAACAGTAAAGAAGATTTTTAGCTGAAACCGTGGCCTTTGGTGATTCACAAAATGCATGTCAGCAGCTGTCCATTTTTGAGAATAAAAAAAGCATACTGTACAAAGGAACACAAAATTAATACCTGTGGCTCTTGACAATATATTGAGGTCTTATGAAGCGAAATGATTGGTCTGTGCAAGAAACTGAACATTATTTACAGCATTATTACCTGTAATCCACAGCCTCAGGCAAATGAGGAAATCTGATTCTTTTCTGTGAACTGATTCTTTCAGACAGTTCGTTTCAATGAACTGGTTCAATTCACTAGTTCGTTTGAGTAATCATCTCAATGATGTAACATATATCCAATTATATTATTAAAGCACACAATAATGATGTGATACGTGGATGGATTATATGTCTGAAGCATATAAAGTGAATAAACTAGTCTTCATCAGCTCACCTTTTACATAAACAATGAGAAACTATAAAGAGCTGCATTTCACCCCATGATTCAAATTCTCTGTTCACACATGCGCATATCTGTCAGGCATCTGAAAGTGAGTTTTGATTCAAGGATTCAGGATTCAAAGAATTCAAAGCGTTTATCGTCATGTGCACAGTGAGGAAAACAAGTTTCTCTGTACAACAAAATTCTTTCTTTGCTATCCACAGTGAATGCCAAGACAAGTGCAAACTATGTAAAACACACACACACACAATACAAATAATAAAAGTAAAACTATGTTGCAGAAGTAGAAATATAGACTATGTAGATATAGAAATATAGACTATGTACATCTGTATGTGCGAGTGTGCAATGTTGACTTATGTGCAAAACAACAGTACAGTAACATGTAGCAAATTGAGTGCAACTCATGATAATAATAGCAGCAGTAACATTAACAATGTGCCAATTGAGCTGTAGCAATTCAGCCCAACTATTCTATGAGATAGATGAGACTAGTCTGTGTCCACTAGCTACCTGTTTAAAAGTCTAATGGCTGAGGGGAAGAAGGAGTTCTGTGCTGCTCGAGCCGCAAACTGATTCAGACGCTTCAGTCCAATTTGATGAACATGTTCATCCAGTTCACCAAAAAGAACCGGTTCAAAAGAATGATTCGTTCAAGAACCGAACATCACTCTGGACCATTTGCCTGAGGCTCTGGATTACAGGTAATAATTAGGGCTGCCCTCGACCAAAGCTTTTTCTGGTCAACTAGTAGTCGTTCATTTTAAGCATTAGTTGACTAATCGCACATTTATTAATAAACCATTTAAATCATTATAATGAGCCTTTAATTGCCTACATAGCCTATAAAGCGCTCAAGCACACGCATGATTATGAATGTGTCAGGGAAAAACGGTAAGGAGGCTGCATTAACATTTTAATAATGTATTGATTCACTAGTGCTTTCTTTGTTTTCGGTTTAAGAGCTGAAGTCGGCGACACTGACTCGTCGTCTCCGCAGTAGTGGATGCGCCTCTATGCATGTTTCATATGGATTGCATAATCTGAGAATATTTGTTTTCCATTTGAATTGGTTCATTTGAAAGTAGACATTTCGCTCTCTACAGATATATTTTTAATGTCTGTAAGGCAAGTATACATGGAATTTCGCGCTCATGTTCACAGAGACCGAGACGGCAGAAAGCGCATCCTGTTTGCTTTCATTATTTTACAAAAGCGTGTTTTGTTGTTATTGTGAGTGTACACAAATAAACGTTGAGTCTTTAGAGATTCAAAAAATGTATTACTCTTTTTATTTTTTTTTTTTTTGCGACTAAGCGACAAATACAATTTTGGTTGACCAAGCCTCTTCTGGTCGACTAATGGTTAGTCGGCTATTAGTGGGCAGCCCTAATAAATCACCAGGAGCCACGGGATTAATTTAGTGTTCATTGATATACTTTTTTTATTCTCTAAAATGGCCAGTCGCTAACTTACGTTATATGAATCATCAAGGAGCATGGTTTCAGCTAAAAATCTTTTTTTACTGCTTTACTGAAGAAAAGTGTCACCTACATCTTGAATGGCCTGAGGATGAGTGAATTAGCAGCAAATCTTCATTTTTGGGTGAACTATCCCTTTAAACCAGTGGTTCTCAACCTGCGGCCCGTCACGAATTCAAATGCGGCCCACCATGCTGAACACAATTAAAAAAATAACTTTCAGTTTTACAATTCATTTTAGTTTTTACATTAATTTAAAAATGTACTAAACAAATATAAGCTATGTTTTTGTTATGTAAAATAATTTTGTTTTTCATAGATTATTTTCAGACATGAGCAGACCTGTACTCACGTAATTAACGTTACGCATTTAACGAACACTTACAAGTGCGCACTTTGGCAGAATTAAATTCAAAAAGTCATCAGCAGCCATTAGTTCGGTAAAATTGAGCATTAAAATTGACAGATTTGTTATTAAGGGAGAAAAACGAAACACATACAAACAAGAATAGTCACAGTATCAGCAGTGAAGGTAGGAGAGTGCTGGACTTTCGGCATCAACTTTCGGTTTGCCCCGCCACTCACTTGAAGATGTTCAGGCAAAAGGAAACACCCACACTACGCAGCAATCATCCTTAATTGCAGAAATGTGGCAAAACATCTCTGGAGAGAAACTCCCAAAATTCGAAAGCTTTCCATATCCATATTTGGATCAACATAGGCTACATTTGTGAATGCACATTTTCTGCAATGTCGCGCGTCATGTCAAGCTTCCGTGCGACTTGGACAGTGGAAAAAAAAGGTTGAGAACTACTGCTTTTACATTAAACTATTACATACCTCATCCATAATGCAAACCTGTCTTCATAGGCCGCGTGACAGTGGTCCAGGAGGAGCGTCACGGGTCACGGGTCACAGCAGACGATCCGGGAGGGAGGAAGAACCCGGTGGCCCCAGAAGAGCACAACATCTGCCAGACACATCCACGCAAAAACCCCTGAGGACCAGCCGTCTGTCGGCACCCAGCTCAGAAGAATCATCCACGGGAGAAGACCTTGTGTTCACCCTCTCTCTGCCACCGTGACAAGTTCGTCTGCTGCCGACCTTTGACCCTGAGAATGACCCACCCGTGGCGCCCTGCAGACTGAAACCAAGCGTAAAGATAATAGCAAACACACCCAACATAAACATATCCAGACTTCCCGTAAATAGAGCATTGAGACATTCTTCCTCTTCCAGATGTGTTGAAAAGTTAAAGATTATAATGTAATCTGTAAAACAAACCCCAATTATGATATTAAATGCACATATAAGATGTTTCAAACGCCAAAATAATCAATATATAGGCTTCTACTTACAGCCCAAATGGGATTGGACTGCGGTGTGAATATCATGTTCATATCCATGTGTAATGTGAATGCTGACCTTTCTGAGATCTGCATCTTGAAGTCATTTTCCAGCAGATTAATCAACAGTGAAGCTTGCGGGAGTTGATGCGTTTATCACGGCTGCGTTTGTTTACGGATACATTGCTGGGGAGTTGCTAAGGTGTTTGGAATGGTTGCTAGGGAGATGCTCAGGTGTTCAGTTGCTCAGTTATTCAGAGTAGTTTGCAGGTAATTGCTCTGTTATTCAGACTGGTTGCTAGGGAGCTGCTAGGCATTCATAGTGGTTGCTAAGGAGATGCTAAAGTGTTCAGCGTAGCTGTTTGGAATGGCTGAGTTACTATGGTGTTTGGAGTGGTTGCTGGGGAGTTGCTCAGATGTTCAGCTGCTCAATTATTCAGAGTAGTTGCTAGAGAGTTGCTATGGTGTTTAGAGTGGTTGCTAGGGAGTTGCTATGGTGTTTGTAGTTGTTGCTAGGTAGTTGCTCAGATGTTCAGTTGCTCAGTTATTCAAAATAGTTGCTAGAGAGTTCTTATGGTGTTTGAAGTTGTTGGTAGGGAGTTGCTCAGGTGATCATACGGTTAGTTTTTCTAGAGTAGTTGCTATGGTGTTTGGAGTTGTTGGTGGGGAGTTGCTCAGGTGATAATTCGCTCAGTTTTTCCAGAGTAGTAGCTAGGGAGTTGCTATGGTGTTTAGAGTGGTTGCTAGGGAGTTGATATGGTGTTTGGAGTTGTTGGTAGGGAGTTGCTCAGGTGATCTTTCGCTCAGTTTTTCCAAAGTAGTTGCTAGGGAGTTACTATGGTGTTTAGAGTGATTGCCAGAGAGTTGCTATTGTGTTTGGAGTTGTTTCTAGGGAGTTGCTCAGATGTTCAGTTGCTCTAATTGTTAGGGAGTTGCTAAGGTTTTCTGAGTGGTCACTAGGAAGATCTTAAAGTGTTCAGAGCGGTTTCTAAGGAGTTGCCAAGGTGTTTGGCATGGTTGCTAAAGAGTTTCTAAGGTGTTTAGAGTGGTTACGAGACAGCTGTATGGTGGCTACTAGGATGTTAAGGTGATAAAAAAATTAGCAAGAAATTCACATTTTTATTTAGCAAGGATGCATTAAATTCGTCAAAAGTGACAGTAAAGACATTTATGAAGTTGCAATGTCATCTGTAAAACAAACCTCATTGTCTTATTAAATCCACATATAAGATGTTTTAAACACCCAAATAATCAATATATAGGCTTTTAATTTCAGCCTAAATGGGATTGGACATGAATTTCAAGTTAATATCCGTGTGTAACGTGAACGCCGACCTTTCTGAGATCTGCATCTTGAAGTCATTTTCCAGCAGATTAATCAACAGTGAAGCTTGTTTACAGATACATGTTACCTTTCTCACGTCCCTTTGTGCTTAATTAACCAGTGGCATTTTCACTTTCATTATGAATCTAATTATGTGTCGTTTCAACTTGGCAATGTGGGAGATATTAAGATATTAATATCTTGAATATTAAGACAATTATAAAAGTCATCGTTCAAAGTAATTGTTGAGATAAACTTCAGGATCTCATGAATATTCATAAAGCAGTTAATGATAGAGTCAAGTAAACAGTGTGTTTGAAGCATCTTACCTTGACTTTTTTAGTGCTATACAAGTAGTGTGCATATACGTATGAACTGAATGAACACTATTTTAATGTTTTTAATAGTCTCTTCGGCTCACCTAGGCTTCATTTGTTTTATTAAAAATACAGTAAAAACAGAAATATTGTAAGATATTATTACTATTCCAAACAACTGTTTTCTATGTGAATATCTGTTAAGATGTAATTTATTTATTTGATCAAATCTGAATTTTCAGCATCATTACTCCAGTCTTCAGTGTCACATGATCCTTCAGAAATCATTCTAATATGCTGATCTGCTGCTCAAGAAACATTTCTGATTATTATCAATGTTGAAAACAGTTGTGCTGACAAATATTTTTGAGGAAACCGTGATGCATTTTATTTTTCAGGGTTCCCAGATGAATAGAAAGTGCAGAAGAACAGCATTTATTTGAAATAGAAATCTTTTGTGACATTATAAATGTCTTTACTGTCACTTTTGATGCTTACTGAATAAAATTAATTTAAAAAAAAACTTACTGACCTCAAACTTTTGAATGGTAGTGTATAATTTTAAATGGTCCTTTGAGTGATAAATTAATTCATAAAAGCACAAAACTTCAGGTCTCTAAATTAATATAAGCCCAATCAATAAAAATGTCTCGGTTACGTACCTAACCCTCGGAGACGTTATGTCATGACGACATTAGGGGTCTTGGGAGCCTGAATCCTCTCTGATTAAGAGAAAATGTCAATGAAATGTGGCTAGTGGATTTTGCATGCTGAGCCACTCCCCGTGCATACAGGTATAAATAAGCTACAGGTGCATCCACTCATCAGGTTTTATGCTGAGGAGCCGAGAACTCGTCCCTGGCAACCAGCGATGGTTCGAGGTTGTGGCATGGGGACATAGCATCTCCGTTCCCTCCATCATGCTGGAGATAGCCATGCCGCTGTTCCTACCACAGTAAATCATTTTTTAAATGGGTCATATGATGCTATTTCAAATTTTCCTTTCTCTTTGGAGTGTTACAAGCTGTTCGTGCATAGATAAGATCCCTAAAGTTGCAAAGACTAAAGTCTCAAACCCAAAGAGATATTCTTTATAAAAGTTAAGACTTGTCCACGCCCTCCTAAAATGCCTCGTTTAAACACGCCCCCACGTCTACATCACTGTGTGGAAAGATGTAGTATTGTTGTTGCTGCCGCCACCTTGTCGTGGAGACGCTGTGTGTTTTGTTGTGAAAGCGAAACTACTTTGTTTGGCCTTCCAAAAGAGGACGATATCCAAAATGCCTCGTTTGTAATGGGATTTATTGGTGTTGTCTCATCGCGCTGGTACACGGCTTCACAATATGGTAAGGGGCGTAACATTTCTGTCACACGTAACATTTCCGTCCACACGTCCGGATAGCTGGCCAATCAGCGTACACCTCGCTTTTCAGACCGATGAGCTTTGTAAAAATCGACGCGTTTCAGAAAG
>NW_015554181.1:53791-64140 GCF_001515605.1 Sinocyclocheilus anshuiensis
TTAAACCGCATAAACACATTGCATTACACCAAATACACAACATAATGTTCTTTTTAGCAACGTCATATTACCCCTTTAAGAGAGGGAATTTCGACCTTCGTGAAAGGTGCTTCACACCTTTCCTGTTTGTTGTTCACAGCTTGGCAGTAACGATGTGGAAACGAGGGCGCTACGGAGGCCACATCCTACCCATAGGGAGGTATCATGTGGAGACACTAATATGGACTGACCCAGGCCTGGGGCAGTACTACATATGGAATGGGACTCTGAGGCAGGTCCTACATGAGGGTAGGGCATATGGGATCGCCCGCAGGGAATCAAGCCATATGGACGCCTAGCCCAGTACAGGGGCTGACCGAAGACCCGGGCAAGCTAACACCGATACTGGGCCTGGTGTTAGACTGCTCCGCCGAGTCTGACTGCCGGGGGTGCTGGAGGATGCTCAACCAGGGTTCGCCGTCCGGGGAACTTACTGGAGGAGAAAAAAATGTGATTGCATCCCCGTGTGAGGGGGAATGGTGCAGCAAGCGAGACACCGGCCGGTCCTTCCCGCCAATTACCTATTACCCAACACACGGGAAGAAACCGGCTCGACGCGGAAGCTGCAGAATCTCGTGAAGGTGTTCAGTGTCGCCCAGCGCTCAGCTCTACATATGTCTGCCAGAGAGGCGCCGTGCACCAACGCAAAGAAGGAAGCGACACTCCGAGTGGAGTGAGCCTCGCCTTGGGACTGGTACGCCAAGGCAATGGCATCCACTATCCAGTGACCCAACCTCTGCTTGGAGACAGCCTTCACTTTTTGCTGACCTCCGTAGCAGACAAAGAGCTGCTCGGAGCTTCTGAAGCTCTGAGTACAGTCCACGTATATGCGAAGAGCTCTTACGGGGCACAGCAACGCTAGGGCTGGGTTCTGCTGGGCTGCAAGTTCACCACCTGATCACGAAAAGGCATGCTGGGAACCTTGGGCACATATCCAGGCCGGGGTCTCAGGACAACGTGAGAGTAGGCCGGCCCAAACACAAGGCACTCTTCACTTACCGAAAATGCTTAGAGGTCCCCGACCCTCTTGATGGAAGTGAGTGCGGGCAGGAGCTCTGTCTTAGCAGACAGGAATTTAAGCTCGACTGAATCCAGCAGCTCAAAGGTACCCCTCTGAAGTCCAGCCCGGATGATAGAGAGATCCCAGGAGGGCACCAGGGGAGGCCCAGGAGGATGTAACCTTCTGGCACCCCTCAGGAACCTAACGATGAGATCGTGCTTTCCCAGGGTCCGGCCGTCCACTGCATCATGATGTGCTCCGATAGCAGCCACATACACATTCAAGGCGGAGGGTGACAGCCTACGCTCTAGCCCTTCTTGCAGGAAGGAAAGCGCTACTCCAATCGTGCATCTCCGGGGGTCTTCTCAGCGAGAAGAACCGCAAATCGCGAACAGACTCCACTACAAAGCAAAAGCTTGCCTCGTAGAGAGGGCTCTGGCCTGAGTGATAGTGACTTCCACCACCGGTGGAAGAACACTAGGTCTGCCACGTCCCGTGATCTGGACGTGGGTGCCAATGGTGCCGAGCCCCTGAGAAAGGAGTTCCTTCCTCAGAGGGATTCACCAGGGCGGGCTGTCATGAGGAGCATGAGTTCCGAAAATTAGGTCCAGGTGGGCCATATGGCGGACCTGCTCCTCGTCATCCCTGACCTTGCACAGTGTCTGCACGAGAAGGCTCACTGGGGAAACGCATACTTGCATAAAGCCCGAGGCCAGCTGCGTGCCAGCGCGTCCGTGCCAAGGGAGCCTCGGTCAGGGAGAAATACAGCTGGCAGTGGGAGGACTCGTGGGAGGCAAACAGGTTTACCTGAGCTACCCGAATCGACTCCAGATCAGCCAGATCGTCTCGGGATGGAGTCGCCATTCTCCAGGGAATGTGAGCTGTCGTAAGAGCGCGTTGGCCACACGATTGAGCCCTCCCGGGATGTGGACGCCCTGCGCTATTTCTGACTCCAAAGGAGGAGATGTCGGGCGAGTTGTGGCATGCGATGTGATCGTAGACAACCCTGCCAGTTGATGTACGGAACAGTCACAGTGTTGTCTGTGTGGACCAACACGTGCTTGTACAGCCATGCCCGCCCCTTGAACGCAAACCCTAGAAACGGCTTGTGTCGAGGAAGAATCGAGACATGAAAGTAAGCATCCTTCAGGTCGACCAGTGCAAACCAATCCTGGAGCTGGATGCAACTGATGATGTGCTTCTGCGTCAACATCTTGAACGGAAGCTTGTGAAGGGCCCGATTAGAGGACGATCGCCCATTCCCCGATGCTGCTATCGATATCTGATCCTCTATCGGCGCGCCGAATGAAACGCTGGGTACACCGTCAGACAGCACAGCAGGATCACCGGGGAGCCGCACAGAACAGCTGCTGCGGGAGGAGTGACAGGTCCGTGGGGACTGGCTCGGCGGAGAGGCTCTCACTGTTGCCCTCAGATTGCCCAGAGCACTAGCCGACGGTTCTCTGCTCGTGGCAGAGAAGCCAGTGCGGGTAGTGACAGAGGGAGCCTCTCCCATCCCCGTGAGGAGAGAGAGGCGCGATTGCAGCACTGCCATGGTTACACGCTCACCGTGAACGCATAACCATCCACGAACGCAGCTTCAGCGTGCTGGATGCCCAGACACCGTAGACAACGATCGCGGCCAGATCGGAAATGACCGCAACCAAGAGGACACGGACGGAATGGCGTCTTTAAAAAGACGCGAGCCATCCGTGATCAGAAACTGCTCTTTAGATGAAGCACCCAGGGGAATCGCTGAATTAACAGGGACGCTGCTGATTGTGCCGTAACGCCACCCAGAACGCCACCCTCTTCTTCCAGCAGCAGAAAGAATTCGCCTGGTGAATCTCGAACTGTGATGAGTGGACGCACCTGTCACCTATTTATACCCATATGCTCGGGGAGTGGCTCAGCATGCAAAATCCGCTAGGCAAATTTCATTGGTGTTTTCTCTTAATCAGAGAGGATTCAGGCTCCCAAGTAAGACCCCTAATGTCGTCACGACATAACTCGTAGTGACCGACAGATAGGGAACTGCACATATTCATCTTTGAAATCATTGAATATTCCTTTTTAAATATTTTATAAAGTTTTCTTCCCTTTTGGGGGATGGACAATACCACTTTTCTGTTCAATCCAATACTAATTACAATCAAGGCAAGTATCAGAACATAAAACTCAATTAAATGGAACGTTTTAGAGATTTCACAGGGTAAAATGGCAAATTAAAGCCATATTATATGTTGAAGTCAGTATTCCTTATTTAACGAGTGCAATCTGCAAATTATCAGACTGTTCTTGTTTATCAGTTATTAGCAATTACAGAACATGATTAACCTTAGCAACTTTTAATTTAAATAAATCCATTAAAATACATGCCTCATATACAAAACTCCTACACATATTTATTTTTTCCACTTATGAAACATTAATTTTCTTGCTAAATAAATAATAAAATCAATCTTTTAAAAAACACGTAGGATAGTTAATGTGAGGATAATTTTATACTCTCATACTGAGATACAAACCCCTAGAAAATACATTGATTTGTTTCAACACATCAAAATTATGATCACAATCCTGCCAACTCCACTTACACAATATTTTCTCCCAGCAGCTGCAATAAATTAATATTTCCAACAAAAGCTGCGCAACATTCCCACATTTATCAAATTGGAAATTTAATTTACTCAAACTGGGAGAGTGTTTTACATTGACAGCAATTACAGATGCTCTTATTTCCAAATGACACGAGTCTCAGAACCCAAAAGGGAGAAATAAATAACTCTCAAGATTTCACCTCAGAAAACAGAAGAAAAGAGGGTGGAGAAGGAGAAAACGTGTTTGCCGAGGCGTGTAATTAGCAATTACATTGGGTGTCATCAGTGATAACTATTTCAGCGCAGATCTGTGGGGTAATGTGGGCCGGTGAGACTGTAAATCGACCGTCGCACCTGTGGTCAATCAGACAGTGGCCGTCGGGTCGCTACCGACCAGAACCGAAGCTAGAAAAGCGGCCCCTGCGATGCTGAGCAAGACGGCCTCCATCTGCAAACGCAGCTTTCAGAAGCAATTTATTTCTGGACCCCGGCACTGACCCGCCTGAGAGGAGCAAATTTGTATGAAATCACATTTTGGGTCCGTCGGCGTTCGCTGCATATGACATCACAGGACAGATGGAGCGATCACAGGCTAAGTGAGACTTTAAGACGTCGTTAAATGCATGCCGTCAAACGACACGATAGAGGAGATCCTCTCAATCTACAGCCACTGCTGGGAAGATTACTTACAAATACAATACATCAATAAACATGAAAATAGCAATGACACATTACTCGTCCAGTTTTCAAAGCAAAATAGTATGACACGCAGTAGGATTTCTAGAAAGGAAACTTAAAAAAAATAAAATAAAATAAGAATTAGGGAAATCGATCGATTGTAATTTACTGCCATTGTGTGAATAATATGCAATCATGTAATCCATAAAAAAGTAACTGTAACCTAATTAGGAGAATTTTAAAGTCTAATATAATGTAATCTGGAATCTCATTATGTAATGCAGATTACATGTAAAACAGGTCATGAAAGCTCTGCATTATGATGCACTGATGCAGTAAAAAAGTCTCACATATGAAATGAACTGACCTCACAGGACAATCTGAATGAAGTTCAGCTGAATTCATGCTGCTGCAAACCCATATGCTGTTCTGTGGAGCACGCAAGAATAAATTCAAATCAAAAGCTATAAAAGCACCATAAAAAGTATCCCATAGTAACATGAGGATGAGTAAATAATGCCTTAATGTCATTATTCTGCTGGCCTCATAATAAAGTAACCATCTGTCCTTCATTTCCACAGGAAATTCTTGTTAAAAGCCCCTGCTGCTCAGCGTGACGTCACATTCATCACGCCGCTGAAGGCAGTAGAGATGAATAATTTAGTTCTTTATTTGAACAGAAACAGATTATTGCAGAACAGAAATTCACAGGAAAGACCTCAGAGAGTATTTTCATGTGTTTGTGTCATGGGTTGCTGTGTCTGCAATCATATGGAGCAGAAAGTATATTGAGTGAATTTTAATTAAATAGAATATTGCTTTTGTTTCCCATGTCCAGAAAAAAAAAAATCCTGTCTATTTTCTCACTATACACTGTTTAAAGTCTTTCAATAAATGTAATAATACATTTGCAATAAATTCTTTAATAAATATTTTATACAAAATGTATATTTTACATAAAATATTATTAAATTTATTCATGAATTAAAAACTCTCAAAGCCAATGTTATTTTAGTATTATTGAGATAATATTCTAGTTTTTATTAATATTTTGAATTTGTTTTTATTCTTATATTTTTTCATTTCCATTTTAATTTGCTTTTGTTCAATTTAAATGTCTATCATTATTATTTCAGTTGTATTTATTTTGATACATTAAATTAAACTAAATAAAAATAAGAAATGTTGACAAAAAATAAAAAATGAAAATATAAAATAATTACAAATATATTATTATACTAATTTTGTTGAACCTGATGTAGTAAAATACCTAAAACTATAACTGATTTTTTTTTTAGTTTTCACTAAGATTTTTAATTTGTTTTTTATTTTTTATTTTCTATTTTCATTTTAGTTAAAGGTTTATTAATTTTGTTGTGTTTTGTCATTTTTATTATATATATTTTTTTAAATATGTCTATATAGATTTTATTAATTTTTATTTTAGTTCTAGTTATTTTAGTCTATCAAGTTAAATTAAATAAAAATGAGAACTGAAAAATGTTGCCTTGGTAATGAGATTTTGTTATTATTATTATATTTATTGTTTTATTTCAACTGACATTTTTTCCCCCAGTGGCTTTATAGTATTTATGGCTTTACTCTCAGCCTGTTTAGAGCTGGTTGGTTTGGTTGAAGGCTTTATTGGGGATTTTTTCAAAATCCCCATAGAGAAAATTAACAGAAACAATACAGAACAAAAGCTGCTGAAAAAGTGGACATTGTTGTGCTTCTTTATCTCAGCTGCTATAGACAAATCAGCTCAGGATCTGCATGTGATTTTCTGGAGCATTACTGCATTAACTCCTTGAATCGAACTCCTCTGTGCACTTTGGAGGTGTCTAATGAATAATTCGATAATCGGCTAAAAATAGACTTAATATTGTGCTGCCTCCTGCCCTGTAATTAGTTTAATTGTAGCTTTAGATCAGGGTAAAACACTGCAGTAACTCATTAGGGCTGTTTGCCTTCTGAACCTCCCTGTTTACATCCAAGAATTTTTATGGACTAAAATGAACAATTATGGTACAATAATAGTTACATAACAGTGTTAGACCTCTGATATTGTGCTCAAAACATCTGCTAAATAAAGAAGTGGTCAACTGGTCTGATCTGACAGCAGTCAAATGCAAATAATAAAATGCAACTAACTACATAATCGTGCAAAGTTGGTTAGTAGTTAGTAAACAGGTGACACTTTACAATAAAATTAACTTGCAATGAACAATGCATTTGTTCCAGTATTTATTTATCATTGTTAATGTTAGTTAATAAAAATGCAACTGTTGTTAATTCATCCATTCAATAACATTAACAGATTCAACTTTTGATTTTCATAATGTATTAGTACTGAAATCAGTGTTATTTTAGCAGCACTGAGAAAATATTACAGTTTTAATTACATTTTTTAAACAGTTTTGATTTTCATATCTTCATTTCATTTTCATTTTAGTGATTTTGTTATGCAAGTTTTGCCATTTTTAGTAGTTTTTGTTTGTTTTAAGTCTATATATATATATATATATATTATTTTTTAGATTTTTATTTTCATGCATCAAGTTAAAATTAAAATGAGACATGTTGCCTTGGCAACTAGCTGAATTTATTTATTTATTTTTCATTTCAGTTAATGTCTATTTTATTTCAAGTAACAAAAATGTTTTTTTTTATTTTAGTTTAATTTTAGTTTTAGTTAACTATAATAACCCTGGTTGAAATGAACATCAACCAAGAATAATATTTGTTTAAGAAGTATTTTTATTGTTTATATATATATATAACTATCATTAACAAATGGAAGCTTGCTGCAAAGTTTTACCAATAAACAGACTAAGCAAATTTACAAAGCCAGGAGAAAACATGCTTGTTGTTGATATTAAACTCAAATTCGTGAAGCTCTTGGTTGAATCTCATAAAAAGAAAAAAATGCAATATATTTGCAACGGATCTGTCTGATGCCCTCATCCTCAAAAACTACACAAGGTAAAGGAAAATACAACCAAATAAAACAAACAGTGGTTATGACAAGACCAGCTGAGACCCGCTGTTAAACCAGTCCTGTTCCAAACAAACAAAGACTGAGTTTGTATGCAGTGAATGCGACCACTGGGTTTACTGCATTTTGTGTGTGAGAGTAAAATCGAGTATTTGTCTCAGTATAGACTGGCGGTAGAGACTCCGGGAAGCTTTAGTGAATTTACAGTCTCCAGTTCGAACACAATCTCCTTCCCATCTGCCGTAATTGGCCTGTTGAGCTCTCGAGCGTCGCATGAATGCAGAGCAGCGCCGGGACGCAGGAATACTTCAGGACACAGGCTTTTGTTTGCGCTCGGCCCGGCGATGTGGGAATGTCCAATCAAATCATTTACTGTACAAAACACGGTACAGCGCTGCTGGAGGTCTTTGTTCCTGGGAATATAATACAAGCGGCCCTTTCAATTCACTCTGATGACCCTCGACGCTATAAAAGTGAATTCACATGCATTTCTGTTCAGGCTGAGAGAACAACCTCTGCTGCATTACTTCAAATCCTAATAGAAAACACTATAATACAATAAATAGGGTACATTTCAGAAATGAAATAAAACACTATAATTATCGCTCATATTAGGGTTCGTTTGAGCAAATCTCTAACAGTAAGTCTAACGGTGTTTGTGCTCCAGACACAAATGATTCTTCAAAGTAAATTGTGAAAAACGGGGTTAACTAAAACCTAAAACTGATAATAAACCTAAAACCAACATTTTTTTTATTTTGGTTACTTGAAATAAAATAAACATAAGCCAAACTAAAATAAAATATTAATAAAAATATCTTTATTTCAGCTAGTTGCCAAAGTAACATTTCTATTTCTGACATAATTTCTTTAGTTATATAATTTTTTTTAGTTATTTTTAAAATAACTAAAACTAAGACTGAAAAAAAAAAATTATATATATATACACATTAAAAAATACTCTAAAAATTACAAAAACACATAACAAAATTACTAAAGCTAAAAAGAAAGTATAAAATAAAAAAAAATTAAAACTATAAAATATAAAATTTAAATATAAAAAACTATAACCTCCATACTACAAAACTGGTGAGAAAAACAAGCGATATAATAATTAATTACAGATAACTAACATCAATACTTCAACAGTATGTAATAATCTCTGTCTAATAATCTTAATTTCAACATTTAATAATACTTTTTTTAAATCAAACGTTCTTTTTATTAATATTGTTGATTTTTCCATTTTATCTTATTGTTTCATTTTAATTTTAGTTATAGATTTCGTTTTTTTTTCACAATGTACCTATTTAGCATTTTCATTTTTAAATATATATGTCCATATAGTTTTTTGTTTTTCATTTTAGTGCATCAAGCTAATCTAACTGAAAATGAGAAATGCTGCTTTTTTATATTATATTTCAGTTAACATTTACTTTATTTCCAGTAACAAAAATGTGTTTTAGTTTCAGTTTTCATTAACTATAATAACCCTGATGTTCACTGTGAACTAACATGAGCAATGAACTTTGTTAACTAATTAACAACAATTAATAAATGCTGTAAAAATGGCATTGTTTACTGTTAGTTCATGTCAGCTAATGCACTAATGAGGACTTATTGTAAATTGTTGCGCTTCATGATATTGTTCAGTGATTTGAATACTCTGTTCTCATTCCAGGTGCAGCGTGACATTAAATCTCTCTTATTTCAGATGTAATTATAGCAGAAATGATTTTATCAGGATTACAGCACCATTTCAGCTGCTTCCACGCTGCCGATGCACGACTGTCATTGAATTGGTTCCAGTGCTCTGGTCCCGGTCTGGATCTCTGCTTATCTCCTCATCAGGATGAAGCAGCGTGCCGTCCAGGGGACGTTTCCCTGACAACGGATGAGGGACAGAGCTGGACCGATCCAGCCTTACTGGAGCTCTGTTCCAAACCCTGCTGTCTACATAGGCAGCATCCTCACTGAAATCTAACCTCATAAATGATTGTTCATTCTACATAGGCTTTAAAGTCATGTGCTACATAAACAGCACTCCAAAAGGGTAAGATAACAATGCCATACTCTCTTAAAGGACCCTCAGGCCATCCAAGAATAGGTGTTTCTTCATCAGGTTTGGAGAAATGCAGTATTGCATCAGTGTCTCAGCAATGGATGCTCTGCAGTGAATGGGTGCCGTCAGAATGAGAGTCCAAACAGCTGATAAAAACATCACAATAATCCACAAGTAATCCACAGCACTCCAGTCCATCAGTTAACATCTGGAGAAGACAAAAGCTGAAACACATCCATCATTAAGACGATTTTAACCAGTCCATAATCCATAATAAGGCTTCCTCCAGTGAAAAAGTGTTCTGGTCTGAATCAGGAGAGAAATCAAGCACCATTTAAACAGCTCTAAACAAATATGTGGCTGGATTTTGATGTGAGAGACAACAGGAGATGCACCTTTTTTTTTTACTGAAAATGAGTTGCATTATTACGTTATATTACAATATTACGCATTATATAGGTTATGAAACTCCTCCTAAACAACAACATTCAATTGCAAACACCGTTTAGGCACAAGAGCTTTAGTATCATTCTGCAACTCACTTTTGTTCATTTTTAATTATATTATTAACTCTAAATAAAATATCAATTTTATGTCAATTTAATACTTTAGTGGACATAAATAAATCTGACCATCACAAAAAGTCACATGATCAAATATGCTCATTTCCTTACATTTGATCAGGGTTATTATAGTTAACTAAAACTATAAAAAAAAATTTGGGACTTGAAAACTAACTAACTACACTAACTGAAATAAAATAATAGAAAAACTCAAATTTCTTTTATTTCTCATTTTCATTTAGTTTAACTTGTACTAAAATAACTAAATGAAATAAAAATTAATAAAAAACAGAAATATTAAAAAACGAATAAAAATGAGACAAAAGCACAAAATTACTAAAACTTGTAATATACAGTGGGTACGGAAAGTATTCAGACCCCCTTAAATTTTTCACTCTTTGTTATATTGCAG
>NW_015554181.1:64436-90237 GCF_001515605.1 Sinocyclocheilus anshuiensis
ATATTAGTTGTAGTTGTTTTGGACCTAGTAATATAAGACTAACCAGTAGTTGGGTTAATGCAACTACTTTTACAAAGCCTTCAAAAACAATCAGGCACACCGAATATAAATGTATTTTTAACATATATTTGTGTTTTATACACCGCTGTTCAAAAGTATGTTGTCAGATTTTTTAATATTTTTGAAAGAAGTCTCTTCTGCTCACCAACACAGCATTTATTTGATTTAAAATACAGTAAAAATGTAAAATATTATTAGAATTCAAAATATCAGATATTCAAAATGTGAATATCTGTTAAGATGTAATTTATTTCTGTGATGCGCAGCTGTATTTTCAGCATCATTACTCCAGTCTTCAGTGTCACATGATCTTCAGAAATCATAATAATATGCTGATTTGCTGCTTGAGAAACATTTCTGATTATTATTATCAGTTGAAAACTGTTCATATTTTTGTGGAAACTGATCCCTTTTATTTTTCATGATTCTTTGATGAATAGAAAGTTGAAAAGAACTTATTTATTTGAAATAGAAATCTTTTGTAACATTTTTAATGTCTTTACTGTCATTTTTTCAATTTAAAACATCCTTGATGAATAAAAATATATATTTTTTTTTTTTTAAAGCAATTTTTCTGAACAGTAGTGCTTAATGCAACTTGAATTGTTTGTTTCAACTACAGAATGAACAGCAACATCATTTTGACAAGATGCATTAAAATAACTTTAGTTTGCCCTACACTGAAAATCGTATTTTTTTCACTCAAAAGAAGATTTTCTTTCTTCTGCGGCACAAAAAGACTCACTGGTGCATGTTCAAAACATAAGGGTCACGATCGGTCACAAGAACCAATACTTTCATTCTGGACATTCGGGTAGAAAGAAAATCACACAGCTTGGAACGACATGAGGGCGAGTAAATGTGGCTTGAAAACACAACTGGCTATAATGATCCTTCTGCTGATACACGCATCTAAAGAACCGCGGTAAACAGATGCTGCACCGCAGTAATAATAACAGCGCTTTAATGACTCAGCTGCTGAGCTCATCCAGATCATATGAATTTCTGGCTGTTTCAACAACACAGTTCAACCTGAAACTGACCTCTTTATCATCTCCAAACAAGAAGGCACTGCTACACGTCTCCAGTGAGCATGAGAACAAGGAGAAAGAAGAGCATTGATTAGTTTGGATATTGATGATCTGTAACACAAACACACACATCATGCTGAGAGCTGCAGCACATTCACCATCGATCCTCCTCATTTCTCTGCAGGATTGTGGAGAAGAAGTGCAACATGGGATACCGTTCTCTCATTTAGTGACTTGAGAACTACAGCCAATGGAAGAAACACAGGAGAAATCACCATGAACATAAAAGTCTGAAAGCATTAGTGAAGGCGCTGAGATTTTGCATGATTTATTATTACAAGGTATTTTATTAGAATACCAATTTTATTTGAATTTAATGCTTCAGTGAAAGCAAAACAACTGAATATCTGTACAAATAGTCACATGATCAATGATATTTACTTACAAAAAAAAGTGTTAGTTGAAATAAAATAAACCTTAACTAAAATAAAATGTTTTAAAAAAATGCATTTTATTGCAGCTAGGTCACACGCAACATTTTTATTTAGTTTAACTTAATGTACTAAAGTAACTCAAACTGAAATAATATTAATATAAACTGTCTTTTTTTAAGAAAAGAAACAAAAATGAAATAACATTTCTAAAACTTTAAAATTAAAATAGAAAATATAAATAAAATGTAAACATTAATTTAAAATAGTAATATAAACTATATATGTATATAAAAATAGTAAAAACAAAACAAAATTACTAAAACTTTAACTAAAATTATAATTAAAATAAAAAAAAAATTAAATTTAAAATATTAATTCAAACTAAACAGATATATTTAAAATGAACTAATAAAACTGAAATAAATGCAGCAAAATTACTAAAAATGTAAATAAAATGAAAATAGAAAAAAATTAAATGTATTTATAATATTTATAAAAACTACAGATGCATTTAAAAAAACTAATAAAAATGACAACAAAATTAATAAAACTACATTTACAATGAAAAAAGAAAATATAAAAATAAAATTCACAATATTTATTTAAAAACCACAAATGATTAGTCATAAGAAATAGGACAGAATCTTTTTTTTTTTTAAACTTATATATATATAACTGTTTATTTCCAGATACAAAAATACAAAACTGGCACCCTTTTAATTAGTCTACTAAAGCCACTTACAAGAAAACTCGTTTTTTGGAGTTAATGCCTCAAGTTTAGCACTAAGACAAAAGCGCACAGTACATACACCCTAAAAGCAGTGCGAGCGACAGACGGTGCTCATTTGTATGTAATAAAATGAAGAGGCACTGGTTTTATTCGGATAGTCCTGTCATGCCTGCTGTTTCCATCAGCATCGCCGGCCAACATTCAGCGTCTGCGTATGGCGCTGTAAAGCTCTTTGTGCAGGAGGACAGGTGGACGGCTTTGACATGCCGCTCCAAATGGGATGAAGTCCATGTCTGTAATTGTCATCAAAAAAAGAGCTCCAACAGCCAAAGAAAAGAAGCCTGCAAACCGTCAGATCCACCTGCTGCTGCCCGTCAAAGCGGCTCAAACCCGTGCATCAGCGGTCGCGAGCGCGAAAACACAGCGGTCCGTGCCTCCTGCTGCTCTTCAGCTCAAAGCTCTTCATCATTTATCTAGGACTCATTTGTCACTTGAAGACTTCACATGATCTATATATTGTTTCCCACTGTACTTTTACTACAGACTCCCTAGAAACCATCTAGAAATGCATAGCAACCACTTAGCAATGTACAAAAAGTCAGAACGCCTGCATAGAAACGCCCTAGCAACCATCAACAACACTTTACCAAACAAGTTGTGATTATTGCATGAGCGAAACCCCTCAAATATTCTACAGAAATTGTAAAATGTAGCAGTTTATTTGGTTCTAGTTCATTATATGTGACCCTGGAGCACAAAAGCAGTCTTAAGTCGCTGGGGTATATTTGTAGCAATAGCCAACAATACATTGTATGGGTCAAAATTATTGATTTTTCTTTTATGCCAAAAATCATTAGGATATTACGTAAAGATCATGTTCCATGAAGATATTTAGTAAATTTCCTACCGTAAATATATCAAAACTTAATTTTTGATTAGTAATATGCATTGCTAAGAACTTCATTTGCACAACTTTAAAGATGATTTTCTCAATATTTAGATTTTTTTGCACCCTCAGATTCCAGATTTTCAAATAGTTGCATCTCAGCCAAATATTGTCCTATCATAACAAACCATACATCAATGGAAATATTATTTATTCAGCTTTCAGATGGTGCATAAATCTCAGTTTTAAAAAAAATGCCCCTTATGACTGGTTTTGTGCTCCAGGGTCACATTTTTGTTTATATCAACATTTTACTGAATGTACATGAATTCATGCACTTATAATAAGATTGCAGTTGTCTTAAGATGATATAAGATTTCATATTCACAAATGTGGATTGGTCTTTCTTATGAAATTGTGCCATTTGAATATCAGAAAAACGATTCTTTCTTTTTAAAATGTCAAATAAATTTAAAGCAATGCATAACACACTGAACAGAATTAAATCTATCAAATAAAAGTGTTTAAAATAAAGTGCAATGCTATTTTAGTATCACTGACATTCTTATTATAGTTTTTTTATATTTTGAATTAGTTTTCATTTTTGTACTTTCCATTTGTAATGTAATTTAATAAATTTAATAAAAGTTTTAGTTATATTGTTGTGTGTTTTTGTATTAGTATTAGATTTGTTAATATGTCCATTTCATTTTATAAAGGTTTACTTCAGTTTTAGTTATTTTAGAACACTGAAAAAATCGATGCAGAATATTAATTACAAAGATACGTATATTTTATTATTGCATTTCAGTTAACATTTATATTATTTTAAATAACAAAACTGTTTTTTTACGGTTTAAGTTTTAGTTAACTATAATAACCCGGATTCAGTATTTTGATAAATATATTAAAAGCACACAGTGCATAAAGGACATCATTTCCTGAAAAAGAATCAGATGCGCTACAATAATAACACTTGCTGAATATGCTTTCACAGCACAAAACTAGCAAACAATAACTGACAGCTACCAGAATTCTATTGTCTAACAAAACAAACAGGAGGCACAAGGCTGCAGACCCATCTCAGCATCAGATCAATGGATTGATTTGGGGATATATGAGTGAGTGAGTGAGTGAGTGAGTGAGTGAGTGAGTGAGTGAGGAGCTGATATCAGCAATTGTGAGTTATTACGTGATGTAAACTCAGAATTGCGAGAAAAACAAGTCTGAATTGTGAGTTTATTGCACAACATAAACTTGCAATTCTAAGTAAAAAGTCTGAATTGTGAGAAAAAAAAATTGCAATGACCTTTTTTATATTTTTATCCCATGGTGGATATAAACTTCCATACATCTGTGCCTGAAGGAATAGTTCGCCCACAAATGAAAATTTGGAGAAAACAAATTTGTGTAAATGCAGCATTGCATCACTTGCTCCTCTGCAGTGAATGGGTGCCATCAGAATGAGAGTCCAAACAGCTGATAAAACAGCTTTTATGAAAATCCCACTTCATTTAACACAGACGGAGATGAATCAAGCGGACACAATCTGAAAAACTGCAGGAATATCGTCCTGCCTACACTCTCAGAAATAAAGGTACAAAAGCTGTCACTGGGGCGGTACGTTGTCAAAAGGTACACTTTTGTACCTATTAAGTTCTAATATGTACACTTTAAGTTCTAATATGTACCTTTAAGGTACCAAAATGAACTCTTTAGGTACAAACGCCCCAGTGACAGCTTTTGTACCTTTATTTCTGAGAGTGTAGAGAGCTTCTGTGAATATGGCTCTCCATGGGTCTATCAGAGCGCTTCTGTCCTAGTTTTGAAGACAGAAAATAGCATTCAGGCCAGACAGCGAGGTGAGCTGCGTGTTTTATTATGTGCTTCAGAGGGTTATCATTGAAACCTGCCGATGGCCAACAAAGACTATTTCTAAAATCATATTTTATTCCTTTAACATCTCAGTTCTGATGTGGAAGGAACTAAAACAGTCGGACAGTTTTTCCTCCATTATGAGAACCTAAAGAAATTATAGTTGTGAATTCACACAACTTCCTTTAAAAAGCACTAAAACAAACACTAATGGAGACATTAAAGAACTGGAATCATTCTGAATCGGAAGCAGAAGTATTATATATGAATGATTGTCATTATTAACCCCTTATATTCTGGTCATTTGAAAATGCTAGTTTATGTTATTGCATTGGACTAAATCTTACTGATATTGAAAAATAGGATCATTTCTGTACTTTTTAAGATTTTTTGTAAGTATTAAGTAATTTATATTTTAAATCTGGTCAACAATTACTAATAAAATGCTAATACATTTTTCATTATGCTATATTATTACCAAGATCTAACAGATCTGCACCTCAGTTTTTGAATGAATATCGTTATTTTTTTTGATATTTAATTTTTATTTGTTTATGTATTGATGTATTTATGCATGCATGCATGTCTGTCTGTTTGTCTGTATGTATGTATGTATTTATGTATTTTCAAGTAACAACTTATTTATGGTTTTAAACAAAATTGTAAAAAATGAGAAATGTTGCTTTTGGCAACATATTATTGAAATAATATATATTTTTTGTGTATATTTTAAGCATTAAGTATTTTACATGTTATATCTGGTGAAAAATGTTCAAAAAAAGTGCTTATAAATTTCTCATTTTGCTACTTATTACCAATTGAACAAAAACATAATTATTTTTGTTGTTATTTGTTTACGTATTTATGTATTTATTTATGTATGCATAATTGTTTTTTCTTTTTATTATTTATTTTTTAATTATTTTCTTTTTTGAATATCACAAAATGCAATTTATTTTATGAGTGAACGTTGCCAAAATTATCCACAAATAATGTTCAAATAATCACTCAAAAACTGAGGTGCATGAGCTCAAATCAAATCAGAGACAAAAAGAAATACCAAACCTGTGCTAATTGAAAGAAAACAAGTTGACAAAAAGATAAAAATCGCATAATAAGAGATTTACATTTTTTTTTTCTCAAGGATTTTCAGCAGCACAAGGGTTAAACAAACTTTTCTCCTCCATCCTGCTTTGACCTCATGGCTGACACGAATCATTCATAACTAAATATGAGAAACAACACTCACCCGCTGTTTAACAGCACACCGACCGGCCTTTAAATCAGCCTTTCATGTTTTCTTTTATGCCAAAACTCCCTCCTGTTCTCGGCGTTTATTGCGTCTCAGAATCATAATTGTGTTTAAATAACTGAGTGGCAAATATTTGTCCTTCACAGCACCAAACTGCACTCAGTTAAACATGTGCTGACTTTTGTAACACGCTGTTTTCATCAAGTTCATCTCCGCTTTGTTATTGCTTTATTTTATGGATGCAAAGAGAAGCCCTGGTGTGCCGTCAGCTGTTCATTACGCTGATGCAAACACTAATAATGCGGTCTATGAACAACAACAATAATCAAACAGAGGAGGAAAAGAACAGGCATGCATGAAAATATAAAGCATTAAATCATCTACTTGATAATCATCCAGATATATAGATATTGTATTTGTTTTATATTTATATTTACAATACTGTTCAAAAGTTAGGGGTCAGTAAGATATTTTTTCTAAAAGAATTAATATTCTTATTCAGCAAGGATGCATTAAATTGATCAGAAGTGACAGTAAAAACACTTATAATGTTGCAAAAGATTTCCATTTCAAATAAATGCTGTACTTTTGAACTTTCTGTTCATCTGTGAATCCTGAAAAATAAAATGTATGATGCTTCCACAAAAAAACACGAAGGAGCACAACTGTTTTCAACATAAAACATAATAATAATAATAATAATCAGAAATTGTAAACACTATACAGTGTCTATTTTATAACATATTATTATATTATTTAATGTATTATATATCCACACAATTATATTTATTCTATATTAAAATATTATAACATTTTTAAATGTATAATATTTATGTAGGTTGTAATATTTTCACACTATTATTTTTGTTTTATATTTATATTATAATTATACATTACAATAGGCCTATTATTTAATTTATATTATTAAATTCCCACTATTACATTTATTCTATATTATAACATTATAATATTTTTAAATGTATAATATTTATGTATAATATTTTCACAGTATTATATTTATTCGATTTTAAAATACAATATATTTAAATGTGTAACAAATTCACACTATTATTTTGTTTTATATTTACATCATTATACATTATAATATTCATTCAGACTATCCATCCATCCATCCATCCATCTAACTATCTATCCATCTATATATCTATCATCTATCCATCCATCTATCAATCTATCTATCCATCTATATATCTATCATCCATCCATCCATCCATCCATCTAAGTATCTATCCATCTTTATATCTATCCTCCATCCATCCATCCATCTATCCATCTATATATCTATCATCCATCCATCCATCTATCCATCTAAGTATCTATCCATCTTTATATCTCCATCTATATATCTATCATCCATCCATCTATCCATCTAACTATCCATCTATATATCTATCATCCATCCATCCATCATCCATCCATCTATCAATCTATCTATCATCCATCCATCTATCCATCTATCTATCTATATAGCTATCATCCATCCATCTATCCATCTATCTATCCATCTATATATCTATCATCCATTCATCCATCCATCTATCCATCATCCATCCATCTATCAATCTATCTATCCATCTATCCATCTATATATCTATCATCCATCCATCTATCTATCTATGACAGATGTAAATAATAAAAATAAAGATAAAAGCAGATATACACTCGTTGTGTGTGTTTTACTGAGTGTTGAAAGTCATCTGTTGTTCTGCTCTGCCTCCTAAAGGCACAATACTGTAAATACACACACACACACACACACACACACACACACACACACACACACACACACACACACACACACTCAGAGGCCAGTATCATCTCTGCAAACACACGCTGTCAGCGTATATCATACAGAAAATCCCCTGCATTCACTTCAGCCTGTGTGGTCAGGCAGCTGTGTGTTTGGCCACAGGAAGTGAGGAGCTCAGCCGCTTCCTGTTCTGCGTGTGACAGATGGAGTGTGTGTTTGCTGATGTGCTGATAACATGTTTCTGGAGGCGTGGCTCGTGTTGCTGTGCATCGCACCTGTTTCTGGAGGAACAAAAGCCGCTGTTCTTCTGACCGGATTCCTGAACGTGTGTGAAACATCAATCTGAGGAGCAGCAGCTCACGTCCTTCCACTTTTGGAAATAGCACATATGTTTTCAACATTGATAATAATCAGAAATATTTCCTGAGCAGCAAATCAGCATATTAGAATGATTTCTGAAGATCACGTGACACTGAAGACTGGAGTAATGATGCTGAAAATTCAGCTGCGCATCACAGAAATAAATTACAGTTTAACAGATATTGACATAGAAAACAGTTATTATAATTGTAAAAATATTTAAGATTTTTATAGTTTTTACTGTATTTTTAATCAAAGAAGGCTGCGTAGCCTTGATGAGCAGAAGAGTCTTCTTTCAAAAACTTAAAAATCTTTTCAAAAACTTTTCAAAAAAACTCCAAACATGTATGTCTTAGGTAATAATAGTCTTTTATATCGTAATATTATATAATTTATATTTGCAATATTGCATGTAATATATTTTTATATTTTAAATAATTTTATTTTTATATTATTATTATTATTATAAATAATATAAATATCAAACAAATAAAAGAATACATACTGTATTATCAATTTAATAATATTATTTAGAGTATTTTTAATTGATAAAAGTTTATCAATTCACATATTTGTTTTATTTTTATATTATTTTATATTTATGCTATTTTTTCAAAAAATAAATACAAATAAAAGCCTAGGTGAGCATAAGAGACTTATTTTTTATTCAATATACTGTTTATATTCACATATATGTTTTATATTTCTATTATTGTATATTTATGCTATTTTTGATGATAAATGCAATAAATAAAAGCCTTGGTAAGCATAAGAGACTTTTTTTAATATTCACATATTTGTTTTATATTTATATTATTTTATGTTTATGTAATTTTTCATGATAAATGCAAAAAAAAAAAAAAAAGCATAAAATGAAAAATAAAAGCCTTGGTGAGCATAATAGATTTTTTTTTATATATATATATATATATATATACTGCTTATTAATACTGAGATTGAATTTATGAAACAAACATGTTTTATAATGCTCTCTCAAATGCGTTTTCATTCCTCTACAAGCAGGCGTAAACCTGAATCACCTGCAGTGTTTTTCTTTGAATAAAAGCTTATAAAGTTCTCAAACAGACCCAAAAGCTGCTTTCATGAAAGGTTTGTAGAAGTGATTTTAAGCGTGCATGTAAAAGTCAGAGCTGCAGAAATGTGACAGACAGATTTGAGGCTGTTTATGGACCTTCCAACCTTTTAAGATCTGACAGCTGGGTGATTTTCTTCAGCAGGTGGACTTTTATTCAGCAAAACCTCAAGCAATCTCTGGCACGCTGAGTTTTAAACCTGACAGAAATATCACGAAATGCATTTGGACGTTTTGATATGTCACGGGTCACACGTCTCACAGAGAAATGAAATGTCAATTGCTTCTTCTAGACAGCATGTGAGATTACATGGAGAACAAATTAAGTTCTGCTAAAGTCTCAGATGTCTGTCCTGAGGAAATAATACAAAAAGCAAAAGGAATCCGCAAACCAAACAAAACGAAGAAAAAAAAAATGTACTGAAGAATTACATGGAAGCAGCAACAAAAAAAGTGCAGTAACAAAAATGTGACTGTGCACACACAAACAAAAAGCAAAAAAACAAACGTTTCAGTCCGTACTGGACTATCTTCATACTCTGAAGAAAAACCCACAGTAATCTCTGTTTAGAATTTCAGAGGAGATCTCAACAATGTCTCAAACTGTGCTCAGATTTCTGTTTAATTTTATTTAATTTTATTTTAAAGTTTTAGAACATTTCTTTGTTTATTTCTGTGTTTTTGTCATTTTTATTAGCCTACTGTTTGTTTGTTTGTTTGTTTGTGTGTGTCATATGTTTATTATTTTTTTTATTTCCGTTTTAGTTATTTTAGTTCATCAAGTTAAACTAAAAATAAGAGAAATGTTGCTTTGGTAATGAGCTGAAGTAAAATAAGTTTTAGAATAAATTTTAATACGTTTTAAAATACATTTTATTACATTTTATTTAATTTTATTAACGTTTATTAACATCTTTTTTACAAGCTGAAATAAAATAAGTTTTCTATACATTTTATTTTGTTTTTATTAACGTTTACTTTATTTCAAGTAACAACAATCTTTTTTATGGTTTTTAGTTCATCAAGTTAAACTAAAAATAAGAGAAATGTTGCTTAAGTTTTAGAATAAATTTTAGTAAGTTTTAAAATACATTTTATTACATTTTATTTAATTTTATTAACGTTTATTAACATCTTTTTTACAAGCTGAAATAAAATAAGTTTTCTATACATTTTATTTTGTTTTTATTAACGTTTACTTTATTTCAAGTAACAACAATCTTTTTTATGGTTTTAATTTTAGTACATCAAGCTAAACTAAATGAGAAAACTTGCTTTGGGAATGAGCTGAAATATTTATTTTTATTTATATTTATATTTTATTAACGTCTATTTTATTTCAAATAACAAATATTTTGATATGGTTTTAATTTTAGTACAAGTATAAACTAAATGAGAAATGATACTTTGGAAATGAGCTGAAATAAATTAAGTTTTATAATAAATTTTAATAAGTTTAAAAATAAACATTATTACATTTGATTTAATTTTATTAACGTTTATTTCAAGTAACAACAATCTTTTTTATGATTTTAATTTTAGTACATCAAGCTAAACTAAATGAGAAATGTTGCTTTGTTAATGGGCTGAAATAAAATACATTTGTTTTATATTATATCTTTTTAATGATAATTTTATTTCAAGTAACAAATATCCTTTTTATGGTTTTAATTTTAGTTAACTATAATAACCCTGATATGAACTCAAACAAAAAGAACAACTTATCCGAGTCTTCATTAATGTAGTAGCTCTATACTCTATACATGTATGACAAATAATTTTTCCATTTCAATCCAACTGAGAACTCCTTAAGTTTCCTGAGCAATGAAAGAGAAAGTAGCATTCCCTGCTGAGACACAGCCGAGTGAGTGTCTTGAAGGTATTTAGTTATTTTAAAGTTGGTTTCTGTTGCTGTTGTGAACTCTAGGTGTCTTTCTTAAAGCAGAAACAGTTGATTTTCAGCACAAGCTTCTCAGTAAAGATGGATATTGTTGTAGAACCATCACAGGCTCAAGAGAAAACCTCACAATAACAGCAGAAAACTAGCAGAAATCAGCAGCGGCTCAATCCGGTTACCCGCCGTTTGTGGCCGAACATAAACACAAGTGCACATTCTTCTGATCTCATTTATAAAAGTTAAAGGACAATACCTGTGATTTTCTCTCGTCCTGAAGGTCCCAGAGATCTGATCGTTTTCTGGCTGTGTTCCGAATAGAAAACTAGCATACTACACATACTGTACTTTTGAAATAGTATGTGAAACAACACATTATGCAACACGTTTTGTACAGTATTATCCTACATTACATTACATAACCTCATTATATTGTGTGTTTAATTCAGTTTGTGCTTATTTTCCATTTTGAATCCAGTTCTTGGAAGTTATTTTTGGTTGCCCGGCTAAATAATGGGTCGTGAAAGAAGTTATAAATACAGTTGACATTACTTACGGTTCATTCGTCACACTGCAAATGGATGAAGATCAAGTCATCCTTATAATTCATGCATATAGAAAACTCACACACTGAGCTCAGTATGCATAATATATACTGCAGAAGCAGTAGGAATAGTATAGTAGTATGCTATTCCAGACACAGCCTGTCTTTCGTGTTCATGAAGGCGTCTGACGTCTTCGCTCTGTTTCCATCAATGACTCTGGTGAAGAAAAAACAAGATTATAGACATAAATCATAAGATTATAGTCACAACTACACAAACTAGTCATGATAACTAACTATAATCACCTGAACCTTCTGGACAGAGCAAACAAGTGTTTAACAGAATAGTACGGTGTGGAAGAAAATGAAGAGGAAGACGAAAAACAGGGAAAGAAGGATCTGTCGAAAAATCACAAAATTAATTTTTGAAGACACTGTAGTTTGTGAAGACACAAGACACTCATTATTTTGGTCGTCCATTCCACACAGCAACGAACGAACATTTTTTTTCTGGCCAAAATATATTTGAAATATATGCTAAATATATGTTATAAATATTCCAGCCCAATCAAATATATTTTTGAAATTGAAAATATATTTAGTTTCAACCTTTATATACCAAAATATATTTCAAACAGCATTTCAGGGGCAAGATTTTTTTTTTTAAATCTTACTTTTTCTTCAAATGTGACATGTGAATATATTTTGTTTGATTTAAATATATGGAGGGAAAATATATATTTTTAAATGTTTTTAAAAACTTTATTTACATTTTTTATATATAAAATATATACAAAACAACTGACAAATATATATATATATATATATATATATACACACACACACATACACACAGATCAGGCATAACATTATGACCACTGACAGGTGAAGTGTTTATCTCTTCATCACGGCACCTGTGGTCACTAGTAAATGTTTGTCAATATTGTTGTTATTTGATTACATAATCAAATTGAACAATTAGAGCAGTATATATCTGGCACAAAATTCATAGGTGAAAGCATCAAACATCAAGCCTGAATACATTTACAGTAAAAAAGCTAAACATGATTTGTACTATAAAAAGAAAACTTTCTACGAACACTTTCAATGAATCAACTGACTCAAATGAATCGGTTCGCTTGAGAGAGAAATTATGCCAGAAACGGAAAACAGATTCATTTTGCGCTTGGTTAATTCACACTAGCGAAAAAGAAAATAGAGCTGAGAAAACAGATTAACTACTTACACATGGCTGGAAACTACAGCTAGTTAGTCGCTGCGTGACTCATAACATGTCCATGAACTTTGTAAAACTGAAGCATGTAAAAATTCTTCTGTTTTGTAGCGTTTTCCACACGAACCACCTGCTAACTGCAGCAGGGTTGCCAGGTTTTCACAACAAAACCCGCCTAATTGCTACTCAAAAGGGGGATCCCCCAGTAAAAATTGCATTCCAGTGGGGTAAAATACACGTTTTTGGTGGGGTTCCCCTGGTAAAATTAGCATTTTAGGGGCTAAATATTAGTGCTGGGCAGTATGACCAAAAATTTATATCACGGTATCTTCCAAAATTATACCGGTTTCACACATTACTGAGGTCGCTTATACCCGCGGCAACAGAGTTAAAGTAGCCCAATTCCGCGGGAACACCACAGACATGGCAACACTGGCAGCGACCTAGATTCAAAACATCTAGAGTTTAGCAGCGCCACCCACTGGCTGCTCCATGACATCTGCTTAAAGCTGAATAAAATAATTATATAGCCAATAAATCAAATAATTATATATACATTTATGTAGCTCTAGAGCTGTATTGATACAGGTGACACTTATACTGTGGTAGTACCATAGTACTCCAAGGTATTTCATTGAGGTGTGTGTCAAAAGCAGCGTATTCTTTGAATCAGAGAAAAATATATATTTTTAAAGTACACGTGTCTTATGTTTTCATTACTTAATCATTTTAGTAGGCAGGTTGACTAAACGCATGCACGCTAAACAATTTTAAATTAAACTTCTCAAGCAAATATATAAATATTTTTAAAAAAGACACAGTGGGGTTTCAGATGTAAAGTGTTATAAAATGTGTTTTAAACGCATCCTGTCACCATATCAGCTAGAGTGCTAACAACTTACTAACCACTAGATGGCGTGATTAAATGTTTATTATAAAACGGAGAGTTACGGTCCTGGATTCTGATTGGTTGAGCCAAGTTCGAAGCTGTTGTAAATTACTCTACAAACACACTCCTTTGTTTACATTTGTGTGTTGCAACCACAACTGTTTCTGAGGAACTACATTGTTTGGCGGAAGAATACTGTTTTTATTAATATCATTACACTTTATTTGCTCTTTTTTATTTCGTGAAACCTTACTACGTATATGGAATAACCGTTTTATAAAATATGCTTTATAATACTTAAATGTTTTATAGTTTTTTTTTTTTTTTTTAATTATATAAATATTTAAAACTGATGTTATTTTACTAACCACATGATGATATAAGAAAATCTTATTCAATAAATATTTTAAATACTGTATATACAAATTCATACTTTTAAAACGTGTACACAAATTAAATACTATATATACAGTATTTAATTTGTATATAAATATTAAAAATACTAATGTAAACTAGTGTTGAATTTACATTAAATTGCACGCACACACACACATAGTACAACAATGTAAATTAAATTTTGAAAACATTGCTAAAGACTATATATATATATATATAGATATATATATACACACACACACCATATCTTTATAGCAAAAGCTATTATTCTATATTCATTTTACTAACTCAATGGTGTTAAAAAGTTCCCAAAATATTTACACGCTCCGTGAACATTCAACGAAGCAAACCTGACACACAGACAGTCAGTTTTTGTGTCTTAATGATGCAACTCATGTTCAGAGAAATGAACGAGTCAATAAATGCAGACTGTCATTTTTAGTAATTATTCAAGAATAAACAAATATGGTTCCTTCACATGTCACAAATCATAACAGCGCATGAATGTGTGCTCATTTGCAAATTTTACACATATTTACAAAACAATATTTAATGTCAAAAGAAAAGCGGTGGGCAGTGTCGTCCATTGTTATGTTATAATATAGACATTTCCAGCCCATCATCATCAACTAAAAGAGACTCTTATAAATACTTCTAAACAGGTCATCCACACTTAGTTCATGTTGAAACTGAGAAGCTCGACTCGTGTCCGGTTCTTTCAGGGCAGAGATCCAGACACCGTCTCTTTCTGCTGCAGCTTCAGGACCAGTTCCAGCAAATTCATCTGCATCATCACCTCCTGTGACGGACAGAGCGAACAGCGTTTCAAAGAACGAACGCAGACGACGCTGAGAGGGAGAAAGAGTGAGAGTGAGACTGACCTGTGGGTTGGTGGTGATGTAGAAACCCGGCACGCCTGCTTTCTCCAGCGTGTTCTGCTGATCCAGAACCTTCTGATCCATCTCAGCCACGACCTTCTCGTCCATCATCCTCTGCTCTTCTTTCACCCGCTGATCGAGAGCCTGAAACAGTGACGGAGGAGAGACAGGGTTTGCTGAGGGACTCCAGAAAAAAAAACACAAAACACACACTTGGGTGGCCATATGTCCTTTTTTCCCCCAGACATTTCCTAAAAATGTGACCCTGGAGCACAAAAGCAGTCATAAGTAGCACTGCTATATTTGTAGCAATAGCCAACAATACATTGTATGGGTCAAAATGACCCATTTCTCTTTTATGCCAAAAATCATTAGGATATTAAGTAAAGATCATGTTCCATGAAGATATTTTGTAAATTTCCTACCGTAAATATATCCAAACTTAATTTTTGATTAGTAATATGCATTGCTAAGAACTTCATTTGAACAACTTTAAAGATGATTTTCTCAATATTTTGATTTTTTTGCACCCTCAGATTCCAGATTTTCAAATAGTTGTATCTCAGCCAAATATTGTCCGATCCTAACAAACCATACACCAATGGAAAGCTTATTTATTCAGCAAATCTCAATTTTTATTTTTTTTTCCTATTGCATTATGTGTGTATTTGCATTGCTTTGACCGTTCTCTGTAGATCCCACCTTCTGACATGCCATGATTTTGGCAGATTGTGTACATTTCTGAACATTTCACTGCATTTTAGATGGATATGATGCCTTGGCACTGAGTAACTGAAACTTACAAAAATTACTAAAACTGAAATAAATACAAATTAAAGTTTATAAAATAAAAAAAAGATTTTAAAAAATTAAAAAATAACAATATTAATATGACATAACAAATACGAAAATATAAAAAACCTAATTCAAAATATTAATCAATACTATAATAACAGTGTATAAATACCACCAAAATAACAATTATCACTAGTACCACCTAAATTATGCATTAATGTGCCCAGCAACTGTAAACACTAGACACTTAGTAGAATAAACAATGTTACTTATTAATTATTATGATTGTGGTATAAGTCAAAATATTAATCAAAAATAAATAATATGTCAAATTAGTATTAGTCAAAAATAATTAATATGTCAAATTAGTATTAGTCAAAAATAATTTATATGATTATTAAAGATGACTGTGTAATGTAGACTTTATAAAGACAAGAAAGATGAACAAATTAAATAAATATAGTACCAACATGTACTAAAATAAACAAATCAATAAAGAAATATCACTATAATATTATTTCATAATTATTTCAAATATTTAATAATAATAATTTTAATTTATATAATAATAATGTTGTATTTATTATTATTATTAGTAGTAGTAGTAGTAGTAGTGGTAATAATCGTTGTAAAATTACAATACTAATATTTTTGTTGTTTTTTCTTTATTTTAAAAAAGTAAACAACAGAGCTTTTATTTTGGTGGAAAACCGCAGGGAGACTTCTCTTTATAAACCATTCTCATTACAAACTTGAGAAGGTGTCTGGCTCATGTAGCATTTTCAGATGCATGCTATACAGTAAGTGACTCAAACTCACAGCATTTGCAGATTTGATAATCACTGTGCACCTTATTGTGTTATCAGGCATTGTCAAAATTAATAATAAATAAAAATACCAGACTCTTTCACACACTCGCCAATGCTGATTTTCACTTGGTGAGTGTTCATTTTAGGCCCAGTCTGCACTCTATTGGTCAAACTACTTTTTAGTCATCACCTTCAACAAATATGAAAACAATATGAAAACAAAGGCCAAACACAGACATGTCTGGAGAAACACAGAGTGTCTCATCGTACCTCAGCTTCTGCTCTCTGGTTGCTTTTCAGGACGGCCAGATTGTGAGACTTGCACGTCTGCAGAGCCTGTTTGTGTTTCCGAACCAAATCCTGCTTGAGAGCTGAAACACACACAGACAGATCACACACAGTCAACATCTTACAGTGTTCAGCGAGGTCTGAAACCCTTACACACACACACACACACACACATCATCTTACAGTGTTCAGCATGGTCTGAAACCCTCACACACACATGTGCTCGCCGTGTAGTTTCTGTCTCTGGTTGTAGAGGTTTTTCTCCGTCAGGTGTTGAATGTCCAGCAGCCCTTGAACTATTTCATACACCGTCCCGTCGATGAGCGCTTGAGCCAGATCACTGAGCGTGGTGTAAGACAGACGCTGCTGAAACGAGCTGAAATAAACCTTTATCACTCATAAAACCCATCCAATTACATTTACATTCCCATTTAGTCATTTAGCAGACGCTTCTATCCAAATGAGGACAACAGAAGCAATCAAAACCCACAAAAGAGCAATAATACTGTATGCAAGTGCTGTGACAAGTCTCAGTTAGCCTAACACAGTACACGTTGCAGGGTTTTTATTATCTTTTTATATATATATATATATATATATATATCACATGATCTTCAGAAATCATTCTAATATGCTGATTTATTATTAGAGTTCTCAACAGTTGTGCTGCCAAATATTTTTTTGGAAACTGCGATATTTTTTCAGGATTCTTTGATGAATAAAAAGTTAAAAAGTATGCGTCATTAAAATGAACAGTGAAAGTAACAAAAGCTTATACAATACATTTTAACAGGTATAATTAAGTGTGGAAATAACTGAAGGTAATATCTGTTTGCTAAATGAAGCCAAATAGCATGATTAATATTAATATTATTATTTTGTTTCTGTACCCAATATTTGAAAAAAATTACAAATGCTGTGAAATTACAGGTATCGTGAGTACCAAAAACGAAAATATCAGTATCGGACTCATTCTGAAAAAAGTGGTATCGGTGCATCCCTAATATTTACGATTTAGTTTTAATCCAAATGCATGCGCTAATAGAGCCAACATCAATCAAGATAATGCAACAGAAGTGCGCGCTCTCGGACTCTCTCTCTCTCTCCTTACCGTCAAATAACTTTAGTAACTTGTGCATTGTTTTACTTACTTGCTTTTGACATATCCGACCGAACTTCAGACTTTCCAGTGATGTCTGAGATATTCACTCAACAAGCTCGCGCATCTGTGCCGCCGCGCGCTCAATCCACTCAGCGCGCTCTGGTTATCAGCTCGGGCACATCCGCTATACAGGCGTGAATATTGAATGTTTAACATTATATTAATTACTTACATGTACTTCATAGTAGTGCTGGGCGGTATGACCAAAAATTTATATCACGGTATCTTCCAAAATTATACCGGTTTCACGGTACATGACGGTATTTTTTTTCCATGCATGACCAGGTGTTAACCATATTTTCTACTGATTGAGAGGAAATACTGCAATATATGGTATTCGTTATGAACCGGTATACCGCCCAGCACTACTTCATAGACATCCTTAATCTCCAATTAACGCCATTCTGCTCTCTGTTGTTCTGTTTTCAGTGTTTCTTTTTCTGGACACAGCTCTATTCACACGCTGTTTGGTATCGGCTTTTGGTATCGGGGCATTTTTACGAGTACGAGTACAGGAGCGCAGTATCGGTGCATCCCTAATGTTAACTAAAGAAGTGGCTCTAAAATGATCTAAACTAACTTCTGAAGACTGGATGTCTTGTGGCCCATCACTAAGTTATAGTCAAAAGTTTCTGTTTACATAATATATGTGTGTGTACTGTTTATATTTATTATGTATATTTAAAGACACACACATACAGCATATATTTAGAAAATATTTCTTACATTTATATATTTATATTTATATTCATATAAATTATATCATATATAAATATATTTAATATATAAACAGAACATATTTTTCTATATATGCATGTATGTGTATTTATATATACAAAAATATACACAGTACAAACACATAAATTATGTAAAAAAAAAACGTTTATTTTGGATGCGATTAATCGTGATTAATTGTTTGACAGTACTAATATATATATATATATATATATATATATTGCCATGTACATATACATCACGTGTGTGTGTGTGTGTGTGTGTGTATGAAGTGTTCAGATGCAAAAGCCTCTTAGTTCCGTTTGAATGTTTATTCTAACATGAGCATTTTTTTTAATCAGGCTCCTATGTTTGTTCGGTTATTTCATTTAAATGGCAACGAAAAGAACCTATTCGTTGCTATTAACGTTACATTACTGAACATACACATAGGAGCCTGATAAAAATGCTCATTTTAGAATAAAATGTCAAACAACATTGAGAGGCTTTTGCATCTGAACACTTAATATATACATTTTATTTATTTATTTGTTTATTTATTTTCTGTGGTGACGTTGACGTTGACCACTGGTTTAATTTATAGACATAATACATTCAGTTATTATGTCTATGGTTTAAAATCATCTTTATTTTATTTTAATCTTTATGTTTTATTGCATGACTCCTTTTCTTTGTCGTTCACAAAACAATTTAAACACAAGTTCAAAAACAAATTTTTCTCTTAATGTTGTCTTAAATCACTTTTAAATCCATTTAATAGTACCGATTAATTCCCTGTTTTTAGCACAGATATGCATTTGAAGAAACGTCTCTGTGGTTACGCTGCACTGCGCGTCGCTCACCAGCAGATGTCGCTGTTCACACAGTTTCTCATCAGCATCACAAGAAGCCTCATCATCATCATCATCACAGAGACAGAGATGACTTTCTGTTATGCTGTTCATTATGTTCCCAGCTAACACAAAATATGTTCTAAGAACGTTATTTCTGAATTTTCACTGACGCGCGCGTGTGTGTGTGTGTGAGAGAGAGAGAGATGTGTGTGTGTGTCTGTGAGATACGGTACTTAACAGTGACCTCAGACTGATTAGATCACAGTGGACTGTTAGGTGTTCATGGATGCTTTCAGTTGCAATGCTTCATTATTTCTCATCGAACACATTAAAATAATGCTGCATGTATTTTGTCATTGCACATTCGAGATCAATAATATTAGATGTGATGGGGAGAGAGAGTGGAGAATATGTTACTCACGGTCGTCTCTGTGTGTGTGTGTGTGTGTGTGTGTGTGTGTGTGTGTGAAAACGCCCAGCAGGTGGCGCTGCTGTATGACAGAAATCAAGGAGTACTGTCATTATTAAAACACTATTATTATTATCATTATACATTCAATGCAGTCTAGGTGACTTTGGATAAAAACATCTCCCAAATGCATATATGTAAATGTATTATATTATGCATTTATATATGATTGTCAGGGTGAATGTCATGAAGAACTGTTTGTTTCATATTTATTTCACATTAAAATAATTTAATATTCTAATTGCCACAATGTAAATGCAATGCTAACTTTTTCTAAAATCAGGTTTCATTTTCTTTGTGCCAAATATAATTGTATTTATTTTTTATATTTATTTCATTAATTTTATTATTTATTTTTAATTCTATTTACTCTTTATTTATTTATTATTATTATTATTATTATTATTATTAATGTACCTTGAATGCAATATAAATCACTTTGGATAAAAGCGTCTGCCAAATGCATAAATGTAAATGTGTTTTAGTATAATTTCTCTTTTATATGCTGGGTGAATGTCAATAAAGAAATGTCTGTCATATTTATTTCACGTTAAAGGCATGAGAATTTGTGGATTAAATAGTTTTGTTAATTAATATTAATTAATATTATTATTATTTGTTACAAAGCAAATGCAATGCAATACTAATTGTTATCAAAATCAGTGTTATTTTAATATAATTAATATAATGTTATAGTATTTTTAAAAATATTTTAAATTAGTTTTGTATTTTTATATGTTCATTTCCATTTTAATTTTATTTTTATTTAACGTTTTAGTAATTTTGTCATTTTTTTTATTTATTTTATTTTATTTTTATTTTTAAAGATGTCTGTATAGTTTTTATTAATTTTTATTTCCATTATCGTTATTTTAGTACTAAATTAAATGTAAATGAGAATTTTTGCCTTGGCAACTAGTTAAAATAAAATACGATTAAAATAGTATTCTATTTCAGTTAACAAGTATACATACAATTATTTTTCATGGTTTTAGTTTTAGTTAATGATAATAACCTTATTAGTATTATTTTCTATGTGCAAAATATTTATTTCTTTATTTATCACCCATGTTTTGGATCAATCATCATGACATTCACCATGTTGCTACAGTGATTAATATGAATGAACCACCACCATAATCAAACAATCCCATATGAATTAAGAGTTTACAGTATGAACAGTAACTACAGTAACTCTGGTACTCCATAGTTACCATGGTAAACGTCTATAGGGAAGAAATCCTCACTGTGCTCCATTTCTGACTCTGCTGATGTTTGGGACACAGGAAGCAGTACCTGGAGACACAGGAAGTGGAGGCAGTGGAACAGGAAGAGCCGCTGAAGGCCAGTCAGCTGTCATCAGGTCAGAAACACACTTGAGTTGATCTGTAGCCAGCACAGAACACGTGTTGAAGCGTCTCCTCTCTCTCGGTGTGTGTGTCAGTGTCTGCGCAGGGCTGATCTGAGCACGCTCGTGCCAGAGCCGAGATCCAGACGAGAGCCTGAGCTCATAGAGACGACCAGCTTCAGCTTCAGCGCTCAGGAACAAGAACTCCGATTATGCAATGTTTTCCAATCAAACTCCAGTTATTGATGAACGTCCGTGGAAACATTTTTACGTATTTGTACTTTGAAGTGTTTTTATTATCTTGATGCTCTGGGGTGATTTTTATGGAGGGCCAAATTACTCAAAATTAAATAATTAACTAAATGTTGAAATATATAAATAAATCGTTAAATACATAATTAAATAAATATTTATTCATTCATTCATTTATTTATGTATTTATACATTTAATTTTCAGGGTTTCGGGACGTGCCGACAACCATAACCCTGCATTTATTTATGTATTTAATTGTGTATTTAACGATTTATTCACTCAACATTTATTTCATGATTAATTTTGAGTAATTTGGCCCTCCATAGATTTGATCACAGACGGCTGACTGTAGTCTGCATGGCATTACTGTACACTAAACAGCATCAACACATTCACACAGCAGGGTAATTACACTTAACTACAGTTAAATCCATAAAACACATTATTACTTGAAGTAAAATAAACATTAACGTAAATAAAATAGAAAAAAAACATATTTTATTTCAGCTAGTTGCCAAAGCAAATTTTCTCATTTTCATTTAGTTTGTAAAATATTACATTGTTTTACAACATTTTTTGTTTTTGTTTTACAAAATATTATAAAAAATATTGTGAAATAACTGCTTTCTATTGTGATATATTTGAAAATGTAATTTATTTATGTGATGCAAAGATTCATTTTGCTCAAGAAACATTTCTGATCATTATCAATGTTGAAAATAGTTCATATTTTTGTGGATACACTATCATGCAAAATTTGGGGTCAGTACAACTAAAAAAAAATAAGAAATTAAAACTTTTATTCATCAAGGATGCATTAAATTGATCAAAAGTGCCAGTAAAGGCATTTATAATGTTACAAAAGATTTTAAAAATTTTAAATGCTGTTCTTGTCCTGAAAAATAAAATGTATCACGGTTTCCACAAAAATATTGTGCAGCACAACTGTTTTCAACATTGATAATAATCAGAAATGTTTCTTGAGCAGCAAATCAGCATATTAGAATGATTTCTGAAGATCATGTGACACTGAAGACTGGAGTAATGATGCTGAAAATTCAGATTTGATCACAGGAATAAATTACAGTTTAACAGATATTCACTTAAAAATAGCTATTTTGAATAGAAATAATATTTCTCTATTTTTACCGTATTTTTGATCAAATAAATGCAGCCTTGGTGAGCAGAAAAGACTTCTTTCAAAAACATTTAAAAAACTTAATTATTCCAAACTTGTGGCCTCCAGTGTATAAACATATTTTAAATAATAATAATAACAAAAATGACAGAAACACACAACATAATAACAAACTATTAATATGAATGTGCAAAATACAAAAAAAAAAATATATATATATATAATAGTATCCCAATCACGCTCAAACAACACTGACACACATTATAAAAACAGCGAATCTATTTTGTGCAATTTGCTTTCATGCAGGTGAACTAGGTCTTGGCCAAATGTATTTGATTAATATAGTAATTGTAATATTTTTTATATTTGCACACAAATGATTCCCATAACTTATTCACATAAGGATTGTAAACACATAAAGCTTTGCATTGTGCCAAACAGTGTTTTTTGGGTCGTGTGAGCATGTGCGTGCTGGAAAACAGCTGAATAGAGTTGACTTGTTTTGTTTTTGGCCAAATATGTATTTGAAACATTTGCTTTCTTGTGCAGAAATTCGCTTTTGTTGGTTTAACGCTCATTTTATTTGGACGGAGAGCATCTGCTGTGCCTGTTGACTATTAAACACATTTACACCAAACTGCAGCAAACTCTGTGTTTCTTTCTCTCAATCCAGTCTGACCTCAAATAATTCATACTGCATTACATTTATGATTGCATAAAGCTGGCGTGCAACGTTTGCACGAGCTCTGTGCTGTTCATTCAATTTCTCCAGAGCGGGATGACAAAATCAATTTTGATTTGACAGGAAATATTATTATTACCTGCTAATATTGTGCCGCTGGGAGTGAGAATGAAAAACGAAAGGAATCATAACCAGCAACGACACACGCTTCCAGCGACAAGTATTTGTCCACGTGAGTGAAAATGCTGCATGACACAATCACAAACAATCAGAGCAGATTTCATGTGGAATACACAGCTGCGATATTAACCTGTGAGTGACCATAAATCAAAACAAACAACTGATGGAACCAACCAACCTGAATATACACATATTTGTGAATAAATATTTGACACTTCAGATTTTATAGTATAGACCTGGTGACATTTTACAATAAGGTTCCATTAGTTAACTACACTATTTAAAAATGAAAATACTTCTAAAGCAATTCTTGATCTTAGTTCATGTTAATTTGTATGTGTTAATATTTTGAATGGACCTGAGATAACATGACCTAACAATGAACAGTCAACAAAAAATGAATAAATATTGTAACAAATGTAACTTATTTTTAACCACATTTTTACATTTTATTTACATTATATAATTGTTTTTTTTTTTCTGAGACTCGTTTACATGTATAATTACTGGATGGTTGTTAAAATCAGACTGGTTCTCAAAGTAATCTTTCAGGATAATTTGGGAGCTGATTTGACCATGATTCATGATTCAGAACCATGATTCAGTCAAATCAGACATCACTGCAGCATGTGAGCAGTTTTTACTCTATAGAAAAGCTAAATTAGGACTAGGAAATGTTTTAGGGAAGAAAATAACTTGAAAATGTGCATACACTGATGGCCAAAATTATTAGAACACTAGTATTTTCAGCAGCTAAAAAAGTCAGTTTTAAGTCAGTTATTTTTATCTTTTGCTGTAGTGTGTCGATAGGAAATATCAGTTTATATTTCCAAACACTCATTTTGCCATTAATTGTAATAATGCAGTGAGATTAGTTTGTGCTCCACACAGAGATCTGATCTGATCATCATCAGTCTGTCTGAGATTACATGCAGAAACAGAACAAACTGAGACAGACTCAATCCAGAAGAACTGTGTCTCCGAGACGCTTCAAGAAACCTCCTGAGAAACTCTTGCTTCAAGCTGCTTTAAACACAAAGGATGCTCACACCAAATGTTGATTTGATTTAGTTAATAAAAGTTAACTGATAAAGAAAATCTATTTATGACATTATTTTTGACAGCATCCTCATTATACAGCATTTTTACACAAGTGCCTAAAACTTTTTATAGTACTGTAGCTTTGCTGGAAGCTTTCTTGAAGCATCTCGGAGACACAGTTCTTCTGGACTGAGTCTGTCTCAGTTTGTTCTGTTTCTCAAAAGATAGAAATAACTGACTTAAAACTGACTTTTTTAGCTGCTGAAAATACTAGTGTTCTAATAAATTTGGCCACCAGTGTATCTCATCAACATTTATAAATTTATGAGATTTAAAATTCCACAATATTTCCAGGTTCTTTACTAACTGTGGGAAACCTGTGTAATGTAATTAACATTTAGAAAGTATGGGGGCGGTATAGGATTTTATCCATTTATTATTATTACTATTATTATTATTATTATTTATGTTTTTGAAAAGTTTGGGTTTGTGACTACATTCTTGCATGATTGTTCACTGTTTCACATATATTTCTGGTTTTTATATACACTACCATTCAAAAGTTAGGGGTCAGTAAGATTTTAAAAAAAATTACTTAGTTGTTTATTTGATTAAAAATGCAGTAAAAACAGTAATATTGTGAAATATTATTACAATTTCAAATAAGTGTTTTCTATGTGAATATATGTTAAACTGTAATTTATTCCTGTGATCAAAGCTGTATTTTCAGCATCATTACTG
>NW_015554181.1:90476-101344 GCF_001515605.1 Sinocyclocheilus anshuiensis
GATACATTTTTATTTTTCAGGATTCTTTGATGAATAGAAAGTTCAAGAGAACAACATTTATTTGAAATCCTTTGTAACATGACAAATGTCTTTAATGTCACTTTTTTTTTTTTTCAAGTTTTCCTTTCTCTTTGGAGTGTTACAAGCTGTTCGTACGGCTAATCAAAATGGTACTTACTTGCGCTTATCTGGATTGTTCAAACCGACTTCTGAGCCTGCTCGCCTGAAGTTATGGTTGATTGCTCTTCAGCTGGATATCAACACACTGTGACGAGTCGGCTGCCTCCCCCTAATTATCAGCATCACCCCGGCCCTTAATCGCAGCCCTTCGCCAGGCTCCCGACATGAGTGGGTGCGTGAGAGAGGAGGGGTGCTGAAATAGCCAGGGCTGGCGGCGTGTGATGGGGCACACCTGAACCGAATGGAGCCTCATCGCCGCCGCTGTTTAAATGCCGAGCGTGCCTCTCCTCGGGAGACCGGTCTCTTCCCCGTGCATGCACGCTGGTGTCCTCGTGGATCCAGGAGGGATGCGTAGAGGGACTCCCGTGCCGCCAGAGTGCAGTCCGGACGAGAACCGCACCCATTACACGGCCGTCGGGCAAAGATGCTGGGCCGTCTAGTCCCTTCATGCGCCGTGGGCAGAGAGAAGGACGAAGCCGCTGATAGAAGCCGCCGCCCCTCGCGCCCCGGACACACTTGAGGTATTATTCGGCCAATCACAACGCACTGGATAGCTGGCCAATCACAGCACACCTCGCTTTTTCAGACCGATGAGCTTTGTAAAAATCGACGCGTTTCAGAAAGGCAGGGCATAGAGGAGAAACAATAATGTACAGTATGTGGAAAATAATGTGTTTTTTGAACCTTAAACCGCATAAACGCATTTGATTGCAGCAAATACACAACATAATGTTCTTTTTAGCAATGTCATATGACCCCTTTAATTTAATGTGTCCTTTATGAATAAAAGCATTATTGTCTTAAAAAAAAAAAAGAAATCTCGCTGACCCAGCAAATGCTTTTACCCAAAGCAACTTATATTCCATTCGTATTGCATTCATTTTATCTGTTCATACTCACATCCTCAGCTCTATTCCTTGAGCTAGAACATTTGTTTTCTTCATAATGATAATGATCACTTCCAACAGGTCAATATTGACTCATCGGCTCGGCTCTATTTTAAACTTAGGAACAAATAACTGCTGACGAAACAGGAGAAATAAAGAGGCACTTAAGTAAAAGTCCAATGAATTAAATCTGCTGCATCAGCCGCTGAGAGCTTCAACAATCACTGGACATTAATGCCGTCAATAGCAATGCATCCTAGACAAAAGAGAAGAGAAGAAATACGAACAGAAAGACTAAAGTCAAATCAATCTCCCTTTGCTGAAGGAGAGGGTTTATTTCACAGGAAACACAGACATGCAACAAGATCATAACAGATTCATTAAGACACGTATCATAAAAGCCCTTGTATTGTTTCATCAAACAACAATTTGTCTGATATTTGAAATCAATTCTGTTAATGTACATGTTAATTCTATTGCCTGTAAGAGTCTATGATATGAGGAACAAATCCATGCACTTTTATTTGACTTCAATGGTTCATATGAGGCCAAATGAAAAATAAAAATAAAAATCACAACTCATTAAAAATCTGCCCCCAGAAACGCACATTAACATCAAGCACTTCACCATTTACCAATGTCCTCTACATATATATTCAGAAAGATCTCCGAGAAGAGCAGATTTTGAGGTTGACACACTTAAATGTGTGCCAGCTAGAAAATTATTCTCCTCAGAAAGCGTATTTCCTTCTGGGAAACAGCTTTTCTCGATCCTGCTATTTCAGTTCCATCAAATGCATTTCATTATAAAACGCTAATGAATCTGGGATGACGGATTTGGCTCGGATCAGCTCGTCAGTGGCTCTTTTTAAGTGCCATATGGTCTGAAATCACCTGACTGATCCGCTGTCTCCATGTGACACTCTCACCTTCCGCTGCGATTCGCAACCAAAGCCAAAAGCCGCAATAAACACTAAACACAGATACGCATCTATTATGGCAAGCCGTTTTAACATTTAATCCTTAAAACATATTTTCTCACGCTACTAGTACCTTTTTTAAGCTACTAGTATCTATTCCATTAGGTGCTAGTTCTTATTCTTTAGCTGTTAGTACTTATTCTTTAGGTACTAGTACCTTTTTAAAAGATACTGGTACTTATTAATTTGGTACTAGCTCTTATTTATTAGATACTGGTACTCATTAATTAGATACTACTTCCAATAATGCAAGGTGTTTTAACATTTCATCTATAAACTAGTATCTATTTTTTCATGCTACTAGTACCTTTTTTAGCTACTAGTATCAATTTCATTAGCTAATAGTACTTAATATTTAGGTACTGATACCTTTTTAAAAGATACTGGTACTTATTCATTTGGTACTAGTTCTTATTTATTAGATACTGGTACTCATTGATTAGATACTACTAAAAATAATGCAAGGCGTTTTAACATTTAATCTATAAAACGTACTAGTATCTATTTGACTGCTACTAGTACCTATTTTGTTAGCTACTAGTATATATTCCATTAAGTAATAGTACTTTTTCATTAGATACTAGTTCTTATGTATTAGATACTGATACTTATTTCATCTTCATTCTTCTGTAACTAGTGACACATTTCAAATTTTTACCATTGGCTTCTATGGAAATATTCCCTTCAGATATTAACTATTCAGTTCTGACTAGTATGTGTAGTATGTGTATAGTATTAATAAGTATTCATTAGATTATTATTAAGTATTCATTAAAGTATTATTAAATACTATTATTTTTCTTTAGGTACTAGTACATTTTCAATAGATACCAGTAGTTATTCATTAGGTATTAGTACTTATTTATTAGACACTAGTATCTTTTGTAATCATTACTAGCAACAACTCTTATTATACTAGTCACAACTGATTTTTACTTGTCGTATATTATGACTAGTACTACTATCTAACAATAAGTACTAGTATCTATTTAATAGGTAAAAGTACCTTAAAAAATAAGTACTAGTACCTGATGAACAATTTCTAGTATATAAAAATATATACTAGTCACAATTGGAATACATACTACACTAAACAGAACTGAACAGTTGATATCTGAATGACAGATCCCCATAGAATTTAATGGAAAAATCCAAAATGTGTTACTAGAAACAATAGAATAGTTACTAGTCACTACTGAAACAAGTACTACTATCTAATGAATAAGTACTAGTATCTTTTTAAAAAGGTACAAGTACCTAAAGAATAAGCACTAGTAGCTAATGAATAAGTACTACTACCTAATGGAATAGATACTAATAGCTAAAAAAAATAAGTACTAGTAGCAAGAAAATAGATATTAGTACGTTTTAAGGACTAACTGTTAAAATGGCTTGCCAGTGGTCATTCTGACAAGTCATAAGACAAATAAAAAAGCAGTTGTGACTAGTGAGATAATTTTTACTAGTAACAATTACAAAAGAAACTAGAGTTTAATAAGTACTAGTACCTAATAAATAACTACTAGTATGTAAAAAATATGTACTAGTCACAACTGGAATACATAATAGTCAGAACCGAATAGTTGATATCTGAATGACAGATCCCCATTGAAGTGAATAGCAATCATTTGAAATGTGTTAAATGTTAAAATAGCTTGCCATACAACTATTTCAAATCAATCTTTCTCCTGAAAACATCTCTAATGTCCTAAAAGCTCATAATCAACATGCAGCTGAGAGGACGATGTTCCGCCTCACTATAAAAAGGCCATAGTCAAACTCCTAAAAATGATGAGTTATTTTGGGATGAAGCATGTGGACAGGTGATAAATGATCTAATTAGGTCTAATGAGGGGGGTCTAATTAGTCACCTTTGAAAAGAGCACACAAAGCATGCTGGGTAAAAACACAACATCTGCTCGGATGAAAACAACGTTCAACGCATCTCTTACAGAATTGCATAATCGGTCCAAGTCTCTCATAAAACTCTCGTAAATTCTCTCGCAGGATATTTTCAACTCAGATCCATTTTATCCTTTTTCTTTTTATCATATCTTTCAGAAAGTACACACAGACTATGAGAAAGATGAACAACAACAACGCATTAAAGCTACAGTGCCTGTACAAACCCAGTTCAAATTCATATCTCAAACATGCCATTCAATTTACCTTCACAAAAGTTTCTTAAAGTCTGGTAGTATTTTGGTTGTTGACATGTCAAACAGTGACAGCAGTGTCGTAAAACACCCAAAAACTATTTAAAATGACACTAATTCTTGTATAATTACTATGAGTGTCATTCTTTTGAGCTTTATAATTGAGAGACTACATGGATCATTCATTTCTAACACTACAAAATGATTGAAGTGAACTGTAAAAAAGCTCAAATGTGATTATAAATGTATTCAATTTGGTCAAAATGGTTAAAAAATGTAACCTAAAAAGCCATTATAGTCAAGATTTCTTTTTGATACGAATAGCTTCAGAACTGCACTGACGGTTTATTAACCAAACACATTTTTGAGGGTTATTATTTATTAACTAAAACTACTGAAAAACATTTTTGTTAATTAAAATAAAATAAATATGAACTGAAATAAAATATAATATTTGATTTCAGCTAGTTGCCAAAGCAACATTTAAAATTTTTGTTTAGTTTAACTGAAAAAGTAAAAACTACATAGACATTAATAATAATAATAAAAAGGTTCAATTTAAATGTAAACGTTAAATTTGGTTAAAATGGTTACAAAAAGTAACCTTAAGAGGGTCAAATGAAATTAAACTGAAATTAAATTAAATGAAAACTATACAGACATTTAAATAATGACAAATAATAAACACAAAAATGGCAAAAAAATACACAATGCAATTACTAAAACTTTAATTAAAATAAAAAAAACAGAAAATATAAAAATAAAAAAATTCAAAATATTAATAAAAATGTTAATGACGCTGAAATAACACTTTAATTCTCCAATCTCAAAGTTACACTGAAATTCAACACAAAAATGCAGTTTGTACAGGCTCAAACAATGCAAAGGCATTTTTAAGGAACTCCAGTGATATCAGACAGTGCACATGGAGCAGTGCTTATATGAATGACGAATGAAATATTCCCTGCAGATATATAAAGGTACACGATCCATTTGGGTGGGCAAGTTAAAAGTCACACAAACCAATCCTTCCCACCGACATCATCGACAGCAACGGCGATCATTGCTTGAACGGCACGGCTAATGTAAGACGCTCAGAACACGGTAACAGTCCCTGACGTTACTGACAAACTGTCAGATTCGACAAAAAAGCATGTATCAAATATGTACACGTGTATATGTGTGTAGATATATGTGCGTCATGTGTAAGTATAAAAATAATTTAAACGCTTCAAAGATATATCACACTCTTAAATGTATGTGTTTATATGTTGACCTCTATATATTGTACTCGATTGAGTTCTTCTAAGCATTACAAGACACGAGAGTAACTAAAGATGCGTACAGACATTTCAAGACACAATCAGAGAGATTCTGCGTTTCTGGATGGAGGAAGACTGCAGATCTGTGGGCTGTTCAATCATCCACAGCGTTAAAAACAGCATCGTCTATGAGTCTTAAGAGCCGTTCAAACTGACACAGCTAAAATGTCATGAAATACACTACTGTTCAAATGTTGTTGGGTTTTTTTTGGAAGAAATTAATATATTTATTCACTAAGTACACATGAAATCGATCAAAGTGACAGTAAAGACATTTATAATGTTACAAAAGATTTCTATTTCAAATAAATGCTGTTCTTTTGAACTTTCTATTCATCAATGAAGCCTAAAAATGACAGCTTCTGCAAAAATATTATATTTTCAACATTAATAATAATCAGAAATGTTTCTCGAGCAGCAAATCAGCATATTAGAATGATTTCTGAAGGACACTGAAGACTGGAGTAATGATGCTGAAAATACAGCTTTGATCAAAGGAATAAATCACATTTGACTATATATTCACATAGAAAACTAAATTGTAATATTTCACAATTTTACTGTTTTTACTGACATTTTTGAGCAAATAAATGCAGGCATGGTGAGCAGAACATTTTAACTTTAAAACTGTGATTTATATACTACGTGCAAAAAAAAAAAAAAGATTCAGAATGCACAGATACTTCCGAATGGCTGTAAACGGAGAAAAACAATGGTTATGAAAACGAAAAGCTTGGTTTGTTGCTGTAAAACGCTGTCAGTGTGAACGGCCCTTCAGAGACTGTACGATGGCGTCACGATCTTTGGCTTCCAGATGACACACAAACATGTATCAGAGTCACCGCAGAAATAAATCACAGTTCACAGACCCCGAGGGAATCGCTAGCTCTGGGAAACGTCTCTGAACGTCACAAACCGGCGTCAGATCTGCAAAGAAAGCAAGAGCACACACCACCCAGGCTGTGATGGATAACAGCGCTGCGCTCACATCTCAACGGACGGCATAATGAGTGTGTGTTTCTCACAGCTCTCTGGAGACGTTATCTCTGATAACCTTGAGAGGAGTTTGAGTCGTGATTTATCTGCTATGGGCTCAGAAACATGAGGGCTGTGTTCAGAACAGAGCAGACCATACTACTATTTCTACAGAATGTTTACATGTCAATTTTCTGTGCATGATCCAATGCATTTGACAAAATGTGCAACTGGGGCACACTGTATGAAATACTGTAATTGCACTATGCCAGTGTTTCTCAACCTTTTTTGACTCCAAGGGCCTTCATTGTCCACAACAATATTAAAAAAAACATAAAGCCCTAGTTTTGTTTCACAAAATGCATTTTGATTTATGTGAACTCCTTAAAATAAAAAAGCATCTGTTTCTATTTCTGAAAATAAAAAAGCATCTGAAATAAACATAATTAAAGTTTTAAACAATTACATTTCAGGATTGCAGACGTTTTAGGTGCTGAAGTTTCCTGAATTTGCATGACTTTTCCAGTCTTTCCTGATTTACTGGATAAAAATTAAGCATAAGCATCATTTTTACTCATAGTTTCTACCCGATAAAATATTTCAGAGCTTGGCATAGCTAGTAAAATGTATATTGATTATAAAAGTGCCTAAGGAGGTTTACGATTTTATTAATTTATATGATTTTTAAGATACAGAAATCACTTTCAAAATGAGGATTTCTCATCCAGGTTTTCAAAGACTGTGGGAACCCTGGTTCAGTGTTAATTTAGTGTAATTTTATTTAGTTCATTGATCATTTATATTATATTTTATTATTTAATCAATAATTTTTTTTTTTTTTTTTTCTATTTTCCATTTTAGTTTTAAAGGATAGGTTGTGTGTCATTTTCACTAGTTATTGTTTTTTATGTCTATATAGTTTTATTCATTTTTGCTTCAGTTTTAGTTTTAGTTATTTTAGTACTTCAGGTTAAACTAAATGAAAATGAGAAATTGTGTTTTGGCAATAGCTGAAATAATCTGAATTTTTTTTTTAAATTTCATTTTATTTTAGTATGTTTTTTTTTTTATTCCAATTAACAATTTTTAGTTACTTTTGGTTTGAGTTTTAGTTACTCAAAATTAGATTTTTTTTTTTTTGCTTTAGCTTATTTAAATGCTTGTTTTGTCTTTTTTAATTATATTTTAAATCATTTAAGTAATTTTGAGGCCCCGGACCCTTGGTTGAGAACCACTGCAAAATGCTCAACTTTATTTCCAGTGTGACAAATGAACTAGAAATGTCAGCCACAATTTTGACTATTTTGATTCATTATTTGATCATTTGACTGCCTTAAATTCACACCTTAGTGCACAAAATTGAACTAAAAATTGGCAACAATCGTATTTATTCAACATCATAACTGGACGCCACTCGCATGCAATTCAAAAGGACAATTATTTAAAACATTCATCATGAAATAACGCCTGCATTTTCAAAATAGTACTGTATACTGTGTGCAGTATTCTAGTAAAGTAGTATGTCAGTATTCCAATCCAAACACAGCACAGATAATAAACCCGTCTGCAGCCAGAACGCCACGCTCTCAGATCAATGACATAAAAGAGAAACAAAGCAAGATAGGATATGAATCATTGCATATTTCAAGAAGACATCCTATTCATCTAATTCATTCTAAAAGTTAAAACGCACACAGAAGGATCCTCAAATCTCAGCGTTCGCTCTGAGCTCCGCTAATTGCTCTGAAGTTCAAAAGTAGCACACGAGCCGGAGAGCTGAATGTTTTGAAGTGCAGATATTTTATGCATCGCTTGCACAAACATCAAAAACAGCCCCAAAAATCTGCTTACGGATCCATCTACACCGATTTCCCTACAAGCGCAACAACTACAGGCTTCCTCCTTTAATCTGTTACATATACGGAGGCCAAACTGATGCTGTTTCAGGCAGAAAACATCAGGAAAACTGTCTGAAAGTGATGCAGTTTAAAAAAAGTCAACATGGAAACAAAACTTCTCCATGTTATCCAATGGAATGCACAGATATTGGATGCAGTGGTAGACCGATATATCAAGAAATGGAATGAATCATCTGATATTTGGTGATTTTGAGATCATCAGCATCAGCTACTAATTGGCAGATTAAGAGGCGTTCATTTAGCTTACAAACGTCAACATTTTCTAGTAAACAATGGGTAAAATAGGTGTTTATTTAATTTTATAAAGACTCTTCTGCATTAAGCACAGCAAGCAACACGGTGTTTTGTTACTGAATGAATCCGTGTTTTTGAACAAATCGAGTGAGCCAATGATTCAGTGACTGATTCATATAGACAGTCACTTACTTCGTTTTTGAAAGAATCAGCTGTTTGAATTAATCAAGTGAGCCAATGATTCAGTGACTCATTCATAAAGACAGTCACTTTCTTCGTTTCTGAAAGAATCAGCTGTTTGAACGAATCAAGTGAGCCAATGATTCAGTGACTGATTCATAAAGACAGTCACTAGCTTCATTACTGAACGAATCAGACATTTGATTGAATTGAGTGAGCCATTGATTCAGTGACTCATTCATTAAAACAGTCACTTGCTTCGTTACTGACTGAATCAGCCATTTGAACAAATCGAGTGAGCCAATGATTTATTAAGACAGTCGCTAGCTATATTTCTCAACGAATCAGCCATTTGAATGAATCAGTGACTCGTTCATAGAGACAGTCACCTGCTTAGTTTCTGACCGAATCATCTGCTTGAATAAATCGGTTGGATGAATAATTCAACGACTCACTCATTAAGACCGTGATTTGCTACAACAGGTTTTACTTTCAAATTAATTTCATTTTTTACCAATGACCATATACCAATACTCAAAAAGAAAGAAATACTTAAAAGAAAACAATTATCAATATTTACGCAATACTGAATCGAAATATTTCTTTCTAAAGCTACTTTTCCGTAATGTCTAATCAAAGCTTTTTCTCATATACCACAATAAACAATCTTTTGGGGGAAATTTCTCAGCCAAAATTGATGATTAATCTGCAACTGATTAGATTAAACAATTTGAATCACTTGACAGCCCTAGATATGACATATTATATCTGTAGAGGCATCGCCACTGAAAAACCCATATCGGTCAACCACTAATGTGTGTGTATATACAACTACCACATGCACTGGTCTGAGCCCAGATGCATTCTGCGTAGCCTTGAAAAAGAGCGTTGCAAGAGATAGAGAGAGAGAAAGAGAGCTGTGACAGTGAATGAGGAACAGATTAGAGTAATTTGTATTGATTTCGTCACTCCATCTTCCACATCTCCTCGTCTTTCACTCGGAGTCAGCGAGGACCGTCGTTCCCAGAGAGGTCAAAGGTGTCTCCGGCGGTCAGGAACTCTTCAGCTTGAGTGTGTGTGTGTGTGTGTGGACCGAGCCTCAGTCCTTCAGGTTGTCCTCTCCGACGCCATGGGCGGCCAGTTCTCTCATCACGTTGTCCAGATAGTTGGGGTCGGGGTAGCCATGGCCCGTGAGGTTGGAGCCGAACTCGGTCTTGTGGTGAATCTCGTTCCACACCACCGTGTCCGTCTCTCCCGTGGTGCTGGACGTCCCGATGGTGAAGATCAAACGACGGTCCCACGCCATGATTAGCAACTTCAACACCTGAAACGAGCCATAAAAACAATGTGAACCTGCATTACCTGCATTCACAAATATTTATTAATATCATATAATATATGATTATGATTGTAATTAATAATCATATAATTCATATAATATAATTATATGATTAATATATAGCTACTATTAATAGATCCATATTATTATATTAATAAATAGATATTAATACTTTATTTCAAAAAATTTTGTTTATATATATGTGTGTGTGTGTATAAACAAAATTTTTTAAAATAAAGTATTAATATTTGTTAATATACACACACACACACACACACATATATATATGACTATTATATACATTTTTATTTATATATATTTTATTTGCATATAAAAGAGTAGTATATACATTTGATAAGATTTTTTTCTGTATCATTGATATACTGTTATAGTATTTCTTTTTATATATATATATATATATATATTTAATATGTCATATATTAATTTTATAGTTTATTATATACTATTTAAATTTTTTATATTTTTTGTTTTTTATATCATTTTTTGGATTATATTATATTTCACATTTTTGTTTTCATTTTTAGTTTAAGTTTTAAGTATCACTGATATACTGTTATAGAATTTCTTATTTTATATATCTTATATTTTATTATATACTATTGTAATTTATTTTTATTTTTCATTTTTATATAATTTTTTTATTATTATATTATATTATATTATATTATTTAGTAA
>NW_015554181.1:104753-109040 GCF_001515605.1 Sinocyclocheilus anshuiensis
CAATGATTCAGTGACTCATTCATAAAGACAGTCACTTGCTTTGTGACTGAATGAATCAGCCATTTGAACGAATCAAGTGAGTCAATGATTCAGTGACTCATTCATTAAGACAGTCACTAGCTTTGTAACTGAATGAATCGGCTGTTTGAACGAATCAAATGAGTCAGTGATTCAGTAACTCATTCATAAAGACAGTCACTTGCTTTGTAACTGAATGAATCAGCTGTTTGAACGAATCAAATGAGTCAATGATTCAGTGACTCATTCATTAAGACAGTCACTAGCTTTGTAACAGAATGAATCAGCCGTTTGAACGAATCAAGTGAGTCAATGATTCAGTGGCTCATTCATTAAGACAAGTCGCTGAATGAATCTGCCGTTTGAATAAATCGGTTGGATGAATAATTCAACGACTCACTCATTAAGACCGTGATTTGCTACAACAGGTTTTACTTTCAAATTAATTTCATTTTTTACCAATGACCATATACCAATACTCAAAAAGAAAGAAATACTTAAAAGAAAACAATTATCAATATTTACGCAATACTGAATCGAAATATTTCTTTCTAAAGCTACTTTTCCGTAATGTCTAATCAAAGCTTTTTCTCATATACCACAATAAACAATCTTTTGGGGGAAATTTCTCAGCCAAAATTGATGATTAATCTGCAACTGATTAGATTAAACAATTTGAATCACTTGACAGCCCTAGATATACCATATTATATCTGCCATCTGTAAGAGGCATCGCCATTGAAAACCCCATATCGGTCAACCACTAATGTGTGTGTATATACAACTACCACATGCACTGGTCTGAGCCCAGATGCATTCTGCGTAGCCTTGAAAAAGAGCGTTGCAAGAGATAGAGAGAGAGAAAGAGAGCTGTGACAGTGAATGAGGAACAGATTAGAGTAATTTGTATTGATTTCGTCACTCCATCCTCCACATCTCCTCGTCTTTCACTCGGAGTCAGCGAGGACCGTCGTTCCCAGAGAGGTCAAAGGTGTCTCCGGCGGTCAGGAACTCTTCAGCTTGAGTGTGTGTGTGTGTGTGTGGACCGAGCCTCAGTCCTTCAGGTTGTCCTCTCCGACGCCATGGGCGGCCAGTTCTCTCATCACGTTGTCCAGATAGTTGGGGTCGGGGTAGCCATGGCCCGTGAGGTTGGAGCCGAACTCGGTCTTGTGGTGAATCTCGTTCCACACCACCGTGTCCGTCTCTCCCGTGGTGCTGGACGTCCCGATGGTGAAGATCAAACGACGGTCCCACGCCATGATTAGCAACTTCAACACCTGAAACGAGCCATAAAAACAATGTGAACCTGCATTCACAGCGCGCACAAATATTTATTAATATCATATAATATATGATTATGATTGTAATTAATAATCATATAATATATTATATATGATTATATGATTAATATATAGCTACTATTAATAGATCCATATTATTATATTAATAAATAGATATTAATACTTTATTTCAAAAAATTTTGTTTATATATATGTGTGTGTGTGTATAAACAAAATTTTTTAAAATAAAGTATTAATATTTGTTAATATACACACACACACACACACACATATATATATGACTATTATATACATTTTTATTTATATATATTTTATTTGCATATAAAAGAGTAGTATATACATTTGATAAGATTTTTTTCTGTATCATTGATATACTGTTATAGTATTTCTTTTTATATATATATATATATATATATTTAATATGTCATATATTAATTTTATAGTTTATTATATACTATTTAAATTTTTTATATTTTTTGTTTTTTATATCATTTTTTGGATTATATTATATTTCACATTTTTGTTTTCATTTTTAGTTTAAGTTTTAAGTATCACTGATATACTGTTATAGAATTTCTTATTTTATATATCTTATATTTTATTATATACTATTGTAATTTATTTTTATTTTTCATTTTTATATAATTTTTTTATTATTATATTATATTATATTATATTATTTAGTAAAAGTTTTAGTAATTATTATCTGTTTTATTTATTTATATATATATGTATTTTTTAAAGATATGTCTATATAGTTTTTGTTAGTTTTTATTTCAGTTTTTGTTTTTTTGTTTTTTAGCACATCACATTAATGACAACTTCATGAAAATGAGAAACGTTTCTTTGGCGACACAGTAATAGCTGAAATAATATTTCAGTAAACATTTATTTTATTTTGAATTATATTTTATATATAGTTTTAGTTTACTATAACAACCCTGTTATAGTCAATATTTAATTTAATCCATCCAACATTTCGGATTCTGGAATTCATGATTTTGGAATTAAAATAAATAAATAAATAAATACATATAAGTTTTCTATTTTCTTATAGTCTTCAAACAACACTGGATGGACACCTTAACATGTCAAAATAATGAAAACAAGTATTTTATTATTTATAATTTTTTTATTTTTTATTTTAATAATTGTTCATTAAATAAAACAACACATTTAAAAAAATGAAAGATCCATTGATTTACATCAGATCTCGATTCTCACCTTCCGTCCTTTCTCGTTGTCTGGTAAGTAGCAGTGTCGAGGAAATCCGCGTGCGCTGTACTTTTTCCCGGGATTCGGGTGCTCTGTGGTCTGGACAAAACACACACAAAACACACGCAGTCACACTTCACACACCGCTCGCTCAATTAGCACACAGCGGAGAGGAAACGCTAACGACGGCCTGAGGCCTGCTGTTATTCAGAGCCGTGAACACGAGATCTGTCCCACTGAACACATCACAGCTTCACACACAGATCAAAGCCAGACGAGCAGAACAGCATTACTGCAGTGAATGAAGCTTTAGACTCAATCCCTCTCATCTCACAAAACACACACACACTCACAGCCTGCGCTGGGAATATTAATGAGCAGATATCATGGGGAAAAGGATTGTCTTGCTCCTTTGAATTAGTTTGATGCACTGCGTTACATATTTGAACATTCACATCCTCATATTATTTATTAGCATCATTATAGCTGTCAGTAGATCATTCACATGTAGAAGTCTAAAAAGTACAATAACAAAAACAGGACTTTTAATTGTCACTGTCAGAAAGACGGTGGAAAATGATCATGCAAAGCTAAACTGCTTTTGTGCAAGAATCCTTTCCTAATAATATAGTTAACTAAAACAATAAGAAGCATTTTTGTTACTTGAAATAACTGAACTAAAATAAAATATGAAAAAATAAATTGGCTAGTTGCCAAAGCAACATTTCTCATTTTCATTTAGTTTAACTTGATGTAGTAAAATAACTAAAACTGAAATATAAAATAATAAAAAACTATATAGACATATTTTGTCAAACTAAAATGAAAACGGAAAAAAACTTAAAAAATATTACAAAAAAATATAATATTATCTCAATGATTGTAAAATAACACTGAACTATATTTCTATATCCATAAATACAAAAATGTATCTCTAAAATTGATTAAAATTAATATTCTAAACTTGAAGAGTATATAAAATATATACAAATAGAAATGTATATAATAATTGCATATATAAATTAAAAATATATTTAATTATTTAATATATAAATATTAATACTTAATAATTAATAGATTAATACAATCTATAATGTTTAGATTGTAGCATTCTTAATATAAATAAATATTAATAAATATTTGTGTATTTTTTTATTGCCTAACTACTCTCCAAATTACTAAACTACAATTACATTATTAAAACTCCAACTAACTAGAACTGCATAGAACTACATTTCTTGGCATGTTGAGGGTGTTAGTGATATTTTTTATCAAGTTAATCTTATGACGTCGGAGCCCAGAAAGTGAGTGGGTGGCTGATCGTGCAAAACTAGTGTGCAAGTACATGAGAGATAATGACCCAGAATGAGCTGCGCCACTGCCCCCATTGAGCAGGAAATCCCCACGCAACCACTTCCTGTCTCACGGATGGTAAAACATGGTGACCAGAAGCCACAAGCCCACGGGTCATTCTGCAGCAACAGCCTGACATATTAAATATGGGTGCAAAGCCTTTCTCTATGAAAACTGGGCCGCCTGAAGCGAAGAACAAACATTTCAGTTCACACACCTCTTCCTACAAATGGCCTTTTGTGTCCCTCATTAACATCTGTGTAAATAATGATAGTAATATTCATTTTAATTACAAAAAAAATAATTCTTTTACAGCCTGTTGTGTTTCCAACGCCTCCTAGCTGTATTTGCAAACTGTAAAATTAAAAAAAAAATAAAATAAAAAATAAAAAAAAAAAAT
>NW_015554181.1:109343-116460 GCF_001515605.1 Sinocyclocheilus anshuiensis
TTTAAAAAAAATGTATATACCATTGTACAGTTACAAGTAGTTAAGGTATTTACTTGGATGTAAAAATGTATTCATTTCAGTACAGAGTTAAGCTGTTTACTTTAAAATAAAATGTAAAATTAAAATTAAAATATTTTAAATACAATGAATAAAAACCTTTGTGCAGAGTTGAACTATTTTATTGAATGTAAATAAAATAAAAATCTCCAATACCAATCTCACAGGCTACTACTGCAGAAATATCAGCATTAAAATGATTTCTAATAAGAACTTCAAAACTGTCATTTTTATAATTGCTTATATAGTGAAAATTAAGTTATCTTAAAAGTATTAAAACTTCAAGACATTTTTTTCTAACATAAAGTTTATATTTACTTATTATTTAGAAATGTATTTCTAATCATTTCTGAAGAAATGTTAAAAATGTATTTATTTATTATACTTATATTAATTTGGAATAATCCGTTGAACTGAATATACCTGTATCCCAGCAGGAATGTCATAGACGATCCGTATAGTCTTGGTGTCAGAGCATCCAGGTAGAGAATGAGGAATCACGTGGTACTCCATCTTCCCAGGAGGCTGTGTGCCGGTTTTCTCCCCGTAGATGGCCTTACAGGTGGGACACTGCAGACTGCCATCCTGAGAACATCAGACACATTAAACAACAACAACACCCAGGGAAGCTCAGGAGAGCTCGTGATGAATCAGCTGGGACATTCAGAGGCATCGGAGACATGCAGTACAATCGCACCAATATATGTGTTTATGTTTCATGCTTAGATGCACTTCATTAAAGATGAGCAATATAATGCAGTACTGACACACTGTGTGGATGCAGCGGCACACAAAAGCAAATATTTTCAGTAACCAACATCATTATTGTACTCTATTCACAGATGTATTTGCTGTAGTTTAAACATTACAGCATGATGCTTGCAACACCAAAGTCATGGGTTCAATTCCTACACTCTAAAAAAATGCTGGGTTCAGCTTGTTGGGTAACTTTATTGGGTTGTTTTTAATATTTTTACCCAGGTGCTGGGTAGTTTTTCTGCACTCTAAAAAATGCTGGGTTATATTTTAAACCCAAATGCTGGGTGCAGCCCGTTGAGTCATTTTATTGGGTTTTTTTTAATATTTTTACCCAGGTGCTGGGTAGTTTTTCCTGCACTCTAAAAAATGCTGGGTTATATTCTAAACCCAAATGCTGGGTTCAGCTTGTTGGGTCATTATATTGGGTTATTTTTAATATTTTTACCCAGGTGCTGGGTAGTTTTTCTGCACTCTAAAAAATGCTGGGTTATATTTTAAACCCAAATGCTGGGTGCAGCCCGTTGAGTCATTTTATTGGGTTTTTTTTAATATTTTTACCCAGGTGCTGGGTAGTTTTTCTGCACTCTAAAAAATGCTGGGTTATATTTTAAACCCAAATGCTGGGTGCAGCCCGTTGAGTCATTTTATTGGGTTTTTTTTAATATTTTTACCCAGGTGCTGGGTAGTTTTTCTGCACTCTAAAAAATGCTGGGTTATATTTTAAACCCAAATGCTGGGTTCAGCCTGTTGGGTCATTTTACTGGATTATTTTTAATATTTTTACCCAGGTGCTGGGTAGTTTTTCTGCACTCTAAAAAATGCTGGGTTATATTTTAAACCCAAATGCTGGGTTCAGCCTGCTGAGTCATTTTATTGGGTTGTTTTTAATATTTTTACCCAGGTGCTGAGTAGTTTTTCTGCACTCTAAAAAATGCTGGGTTATATTTTAAACCCAAATGCTGGGTTCAGCCTGTTGGGTCATTTTATTGGATTATTTTTACCCAGGTGCTGGGTAGTTTTTCTGCACTCTAAAAAATGCTGGGTTATATTTTAAACCCAAATGCTGGGTTCAGCCTGTTGGGTCATTTTATTGGATTATTTTTACCCAGGTGCTGGGTAGTTTTTCTGCACTCTAAAAAATGCTGGGTTATATTTTAAACCCAAATGCTGGGTTCAGCCTGTTGGGTCATTTTATTGGATTATTTTTACCCAGGTGCTGGGTAGTTTTTCTGCACTCTAAAAAATGCTGGGTTATATTTTAAACCCAAATGCTGGGTTCAGCCTGTTGGGTCATTTTATTGGATTATTTTTACCCAGGTGCTGGGTAGTTTTTCTGCACTCTAAAAAATGCTGGGTTATATTTTAAACCCAAATGCTGGGTTCAGCCTGTTGGGTCATTTTATTGGATTATTTTTACCCAGGTGCTGGGTAGTTTTCTGCACTCTAAAAAATGCTGGGTTATATTTTAAACCCGAATGCTGGGTTCAGCTTGTTGAGTCATTTTATTGGGTTGTTTTTAATATTTTTACCCAGGTGCTGGGTAGTTTTTCTGCACTCTAAAAAATGCTGGGTTATATTTTAAACCCAAATGCTGGGTTCAGCCTGTTGGGTCATTTTATTGGATTATTTTTACCCAGGTGCTGGGTAGTTTTTCTGCACTCTAAAAAATGCTGGGTTATATTTTAAACCCAAATGCTGGGTTCAGCCTGTTGGGTCATTTTATTGGATTATTTTTACCCAGGTGCTGGGTAGTTTTTCTGCACTCTAAAAAATGCTGGGTTATATTTTAAACCAAAATGCTGGGTTCAGCTTGTTGAGTCATTTTATTGGGTTGTTTTTCATATTTTTACCAAGGTGCTGGGTAGTTTTTCTGCACTAAAAAATTTTTTTCTACCCAACCGCTGGGTTAAGTCTGTCTCCGACTAAATAACCCAGCTGCTGAGTTAGTCAGATCGCGGTCTTTTTGCGTCCACTACAGGAGAGCAGTTCATAGCGCTGCCGATTTGGTGTTCTTCTTCAGCGAAATAAAGGTGTGTATACATTTTATTTCATTTATAAAGTCTTTACTGTGCTGTAAATTATATTATTTTACGCAACGCAACATACAAGGACGAGATGTCAGTCAGTTGCGTCAGCAGCAGTCACTTCGCATGATGGAAACGCCTTTTGCCTTGCATAACATAAACTGATTTTATTCATTATAATACTGAATTTAATTTAATTTGATTTTAAAATATGTTCTCTAATCTCAGTACTGTTTGTTAATGGGCAGGTTATGAAGTCAGTCACGGCATCTTTCAGCTACAAGTGAAATGCGAGGCCGCAGTCTAAAGTTTGCAGATCCCCCAGCAAACAGCAGCCCATCACCGGTTCAGATTTCGGCGACGAGAATTAGCACTATTTCGGTGAAAAGTGGTTACAGAGAACGGTTGAATACACTTAAATTAAAATGCTACTTTTAAATGTTATATTTTTATTTCTAAAATGCTTGTTAAATGGTTAAATTGTAAAATGAATTACTTCTGATCAAATGAATTAGTGAAACTGAGTTCTTATAATATTAGCACCACAATGAGAAATCACATTACATACACACAGGGAAAATGTACTGAACTACTGAAATGTATTTAATACTTTGTACAAAAGCCTTTGTTGGTAATGACAGCTTCAAGATGCCTCCTGCATGGAGAAACTAGTGGCATGCATTGCTCAGGTGTGATTTTGGCCCATTCTTCCACACAAACAAATCTTGAAGTTTCTGTGGGCCTCTTCTATGAACTCTGATATTTAGTTCTTATTTTCTATTGGATTCAAGTCAGGTGATTGGCTGGTCATTCTAGCAGCTTTATTTTCTTTCTCTGAAACCAATCGAGAGATTCCTTGGCTGTGTTTGGGATCATTGTCTTGCTGAAATGTCCACCCTTGTTACATCTTCTTCATCCTGGTACTGTAGGTGTTGGGACTGAACCAGCTAATATTAATTTTCACTGACTTTCTAATTACTGATAGATTTCAGCTGGTGTCTTGGCTTTTCATGCCTTTTTGCACCTTCCTTTCTTCATGTGTTCAATACTTTTTCCCTGTGTCACTTTATTTTATTACACAGAACTTAATTTCTGAACTTATTTGTTTTGTTTTCTTTGTATGTATGGATTACTTGGGTTGTTACTGAGATCTGGTGAAAATTTCAAGTCAACAGCACCTTTAGAAATATATTTACTGAGAAAAATGGTGACGTGTTCAATACTTATTTTACCCGCTGTATGCTTCCTTTAAGTTTCCTTGAGGGAGAGTGGTTTAACAAAGCGCTAAGAAACCGTTTGTGTCTCTGGAACAACTGTGTCGGCGCGCGTTCTTATTGTTATCAGACTGAGGAACAAACTTTCACCCGAGCATGTGGATATTATTGTTTTCTCAACATTAAAACAATATAAACATGATAAACATTGATTACTCAAGTGCATGTATACTGTAATTGGCAGGGCCTGCTTTATTTTTCCATTGGCTCTGCTTGAGATTGAATGCGTTTGTTCTTTTTATGTATATATATATATATATATTATTTTTTTGTTTTTGTTGTTGTTTTTGTTTAAACACCTTTTTAAATAAAACACAGCAGACGCTGGACAAAGATGAAGCTTTCCGAAGTATACTTTGGGCTTAAGATACTCTATTTATACCCAACCATGTTACTGACCTGTTGCCAATTAGCCTAATTATCTGCAAATTTACCTCCCACTTTTTCTTTTTAGTAACTTACTTTTGAAAAACCAACTTTTGAAAAATGTTGAGGCCATCTAATTCAATTTTTTCCCCATAAAATGGTACATGTCCTCAGTTTATATATTTGATATGTTTTACTATGTTCTACTGTTAATATAATATGGATTTATGTGATTTGCAAATCATTGCATTCTGTTTTTATTTACATTTTACACAGCATCGCAACTATTTTGGGGTAGTATTTTTATGTTTTTTTAGGGGTTTAGTTTTAGTTAACTATAATAACCCTACAGAGGTTTTCTGTTTTTGCATGAATCTTCAGTGTTTTCCGTAGCGTTGATTTTTGACAAACTGCATGGAAACCAATGTGGGTTAATTTGACTCGCAACACAAAAGATGTACCCAGTTTTTTTTTTAACAGGAGGGTTTAAAATCCCATTATTTATTTATATCCCATTATATAGAGAAAACAAATCTTTAAAACAGACCATAACATGAGTTTTGAGATCGTTATGTGATTAAATGTTCTTCTATTATGTCATTTGCAATGCTTCATAGGATGCATAGTTCGTTCAAATGCACAAGATTTTTCAATACTTTCTGGCTGCAAACAAAATGTCATAAAATTGTGATAAATCCTGAAACTGGTAGGTTTGGTTAAATACTATAAAGAAAATGAAGTAAAATCCCCCTAATGTAAATTAAACAGACTGATATGTGGCTGTGTTCTGACCTTATTGCCGTTGTTGTACATGGCCACCAGACACAGAAGATGGTACATGTGGCCGCACTTTCCCAGTTTGCCGACCAGCTCGGGCTTGATGCCTCTGTAGCTCAGCACTCCCTCGTATCCGGACACTGTGGCCAGTCGCTCCATGCAGATGGTGCAGTCCTGACGGATATCAACAGTGAGTAACACTGACAGACATCTGCTGCCTCACTCATTAGCTCTGCTAGTAAACAACACAACGCTCGGCTGGTCACATGACGCTCATCAATCACCTCATCAGGAGCCGTCTTGATCTTCTCTGTGTAGCGCCGAACCACGTCCTCTGGGTTTTTACCTGGAAAAACAGACAAAACTAGAATTTAGAATCAGACAGTGAGCTTTAGTCATGTGTTTGTGCAGTATTTAATTTTGATATGTGAACTCTTCCTTAAATCCTTCTTAATTTATGCTTTTTTGTTAAAATCATTCATACTTAGCTTATATGCACGCTAAACATCAAATAAAAAAACAAACATTTCTTTTCACATTTGTATAGAGTATTTTTTTGTATAAAAAATGTACAGAAAAAAATCAAATATACAAAAAGAATTTTAAATATAAAATACAAAAAATCAACAACATTCCTATACACCTCTGTACAGAATTAAGCTGTTTACTTCAAAGTTAAAATGAAAAAATAATAAAGTAAAATATGCAAAAAAGAAAATAAAATCTACAAAATAAAATAAAATTCTAAATAAAAAATTCTATACACCTTTATACAGAGTTAAGCTGTTTACTTAATAAAACTAAATAAAATAAAATATAAGAAAATAAAAAATACAATAAATATACAAAAATAAATAATATATATATATAAAATATAAAATAAAACCATTACACCTTTGTACAGGTATAAGCTGTTTATTTGAATGTAAAATAAAATAAAATATACAAAAATAAAATAATAGAAATAGAAATAAAAATCATTTCTATACAGCTCTAATAGAATTAAGCTGTTTACTCAAATGTAAATAAAATAAAATATACAAAATAAAATAAGAAATATCAATTAAAATAAAATAAAATATTTTCTATACTGCTCTTATAGAATTAAGCTGTTTACTCAATTGGAAATAAAAATAAAATAAAATAAAAATCATTTATAAACACATTTTATAGAATTAAGCTCTTTACTTGAATGTAAATACAATTAAATATACAAAAATACAATAAAATATAAATTGAAATAAAATGAAAAAATAAAATCATTTCTATACGCCTTTTATAGAATTAAGCTGTTTACTCAAATGTAAATAAAATAAAAGGGCGCAAGATATATATAGATATATGTCCCTGCTTTTACTAAAAATCTAATAAATATAAGATTGCAGACAGAAGCTGGTTTGTTTATTAAGCTCCATGTGACTGGAAAACCACAAAAGACAAATCCCAGATTTTAAAGCTCTTAAATTTGTACACCACCAGTGTTAATGCTTTATTTATAACTTTCTTTTTACACCGCATGACGCTAAGGTGAGGATCTGTCAAATTTAGCAGACAAATGTACTCTTCAAAACACAGAGCTTCAGTGTTTATTTCTCAAAGCGTCTTTACTCTGGTGACCTTTAGCGCATGAACACACACCTGCTGTCTGGACTTTCAATACACTATTGATTTGTGCAGGAACGGAGGCACAAAAACAAATCTATCAGTACGACGTTAAGCAGATCTATGGTAACACGGTTCAGGTGCTGTAATGTAAGAGAAACCTTGTCACTTTCCGTTGTTGCTCGATTCACACAAAGTCTGCTCTGCTCAGATCAGCAAAAAAGTCAAACAGAGAATCAAGCGCTAGACAAACACACA
>NW_015554181.1:116534-122166 GCF_001515605.1 Sinocyclocheilus anshuiensis
GCACACACACACACACACAGACACAGATAGACACACACACACACACACACACACACTTAAACACACTCACTCACACAGACACACACGCACACACAAACTGAGACAGACTCAATCCAGAAGAACTGTCTCCGAAACCTCCTGCAAAGCTACAGTGCTGTTAAAAGTTTTAGGCACTTGGGTAAAAATGCTGTAAAATGAGGATGCTGTCAAAAATAATGTCATAAATAGATTTTCTTTAGACACACACACACACACACACAGACACACACACACACACCTTTGCGGAGGTGCTTTTTCTTGGTCTTGCGTCGGATGCTGTTGATTCCTGGCACGGGTTTCAGGTCGCTCTTGCTGATCGGCGGTGGATGCAGGATCGGTTTAGGAGCCCGAGTCAAACACACGGGGAGCCCAGCAGCACACATGAGGATACCAGTCATTCCTGACACAAAGACACTAATATAAGCTTAAGCTGTAGATCATGGCACTATAAGGCCAAGGTCATGGGTTCAATTCCTGGGAAATGCATGAACTGATAAACTGTATACCTTGAATGCAATGCAAGTCGCTTTGGATAAAAAGCATCTGCCAAATGCATTAATGTAAATAACATAACTGTTTCTTAATTAATGTCTTTTTGTTCAAATCTTTCATTGGTACTTTAAACATGTTTAAAAAAGAATTGCTATATCTTTATACACAGTTAAGCTGTTTACATGCATGTTAAAATAAAACAAAATAAAACCATTTCTGCACTGCTACATACAGAACTTACTTGCATGTTAAAATAGAACAAAAAATCTATACGCTTTTGTACAGAGTTAAGCTGTTTACTTGCTAAATAAAATATACGTTAATTTTTCATCCTAAATTCTTAATTTAAGTGTTTTTGTTCAAATCATTCATTGGTACATAGTTTAACTGGTCTTTTCATGAAAATAAAATAAAATAAAATAAAATAAAATAAAATAAAATAAAATAAAATAAAATAAAATAAAATAAAATAAAATAAAATAAAATAAAATAAAATAAAATAAAATAAAATAAAATAAAATAAAATAAAAAAAAATATATAAAAATAAGTATCGCTTTTTATTTCTCCTCTTTCCTACTACTTTCACTTCTGTTTCCGTTTTTATGACCATTTCTTACTATGTGTAAGTAAGTTATTTTTTAGGATTACTGATAAACTACTGTCGTTTGATTTGTATTATTTGTATTTGTTATTTATTTTAATTTTAGTTAAATCATGTCTGAATTGATTATGTCTGTATAGGTCTTTTATTAAGTTTTTAGTTTTATTTAATTTGAGTTATTTTACTACTTCAACAAACTAAATGGAAATGAAATAATATATATATATTGAATTTATAAATGTGTATGTATATATGCAGTATATATGTATGTGTGTGTGGTTGTACATACACATATATGTCGTTGTTTTGTTGTTGTTTGGCTTAGTGTTATGTTAGAATCATTATTATACTCTTATACCTTTTGTTCTTTAATATTTAGAATTGTTTTTAGCTTTATTTTTTGTTTTTCATTTAAATGTTAAGTTTTGAAATTTTGTTGTATGCATTTGTCATTTTTATTTAATTTCTTTATCTTTATTTTTAAAATGTGTATAAGTAGTATTTATAAAGTTTTAGCTTTTAGTTTTGGATCTGTTTTTAGTTGTTTTAATACTACAATTGATTGCTTCTGTTGTCCTCATTTTTAAGTCGCTTTGGATAAAAGCGTCTGATAAATGATTAAATAAAATAAAATAAAATAAAATAAAATAATCACTGATATACATCTTTGGACACATTTAAGCTGTATAATTGCATGTTAAAATAAAACAATTAAAAAATGATTTCTATACACTTTTGTACAAATTTAAGCTATTTACTTACAAAATAAAACTTACATTAATTCTCAATCCTAAAATTTTATGTATGTTTATTAAAATAATTAGTTGGTATTTAGTTTACTTGCATATTAAAATAAAATATAAACATAATAAATAAACAAACAATAATCATTGACATACATCTTTGTACACAGTTAAGCTGTTTTCTTGCAAAATAAAATATATGTTAATTCTTAAATTATAATACATATTATACTAAATTATATTCTAAATTATTAACTTGTTTTTTTTGTTGTTAAAAACTTTCATTATTACCTGTAGTTTGCTTGAATATAACAAATAAAAAAAAACACATTTCTATAAACTTCTGTACAGAATTAAGCTGTAAACACAAAATAAATGTAGTCTGTCATGCCAATAAAGTTCTTTACCCTGAAGTGAATTTGATTTTGTGGTGTAGTACCTGCTAATGCAGGATGGACCGGTCCTGACCCAGTGAGATTCTTCACAGGAAGTGCAAGAACCCTAAAGATGACAGGAAACAGACAATGATCCATATGAACTGAATCATTTACAGCTTATAAACTGTAAGAGACCATCCGAACCTCTGATGAGGAGAAATAAACGTCCCAAAACAGTTAATCAAGACTCTAGCACACCCTAAAACTCACAACCTTCCTCATCTGCTGAAGCCAGTGGAACCGTCCAATCAAATGAAGCTCTTATCGAACCAATCAGCATCCAGTGACAAACACTAAAGCCTGATCACACACGTAAACAAAGCTGAAGTTACATCCGGCAGCGTCATTAAAGCTCATCAGATCACACAAGGAACAAAAACGAATTAATAAAGGACAGAAAATGAGACTCGTGCATTAATCTCACGTCTGGAGAATCACATTGTTCACTTAAACGTCCCGCTTAATTCAGACCTGAGAGCTTCAGCCACAGATCCTATCAGTGTGAACAAGAGAAATTAAACCAGATGATGATGATGATAACAGATGCTGCATTGTAGTACATTATTAGAAAGTGAAACTTTTTTTATTATTATTATTATTGCCTAAAGAAAATGTGATTCTAGGATGCGGGGTTATTTATTATAGTGCTGTATTATAATTAATTGAAACTAAAACCATTAAAAAAAAACACCTTTTCTTTCTTGAAACAATCTTAAAATCTTAGCTGAAAAAAAAAAACTAGTTGCCAAGGCAACATTTGTCATTTTTATTAGTTTAACTTGTATAAAACTGAAATATTTTTTTAAAATACTGTAAAAAAAGACAAAAAAACACACAACAAAATGACTAAAATATTACAGAAAATTAAAATGAACAAAAAATATACAAATAAAAACAAAATATTAATAAAAACCATAATGGTATGTCAAATGATACTAAAATAGCACCACTAAGAGGAGGTTGTTGGTTGCTAGGTGCATTAGTATGCTAATTATTTATGATAAAATAAAATTAAATATAAAATAAAAAATTAATAATAAATAAATAAATAAATAATAAAACAAATAATAAGAATAAATAAATAAATACATAGAAAGAATCAAGGAAAAAGAATAATAAAAAATCATACAAAATATAAATATAAAACATTCAGAAATAATAATAAAACAAATAAATAAAAAATAAGTAAATATAAAAAAAAAATACAATAATTATTTTATAAAATAAAATAAATATTCATAATTAATAAATAATAAATCCAAACAATCGATCAATCAATCAAGGAGACAGAATGCTACAATAAAATAAAATAAAAATTGAAATAATAAGAATCAAATAATAAATAAATATAAAAATAATTATTTTAAATTCAAAATAATGTATGAAATAATTTCTATACAACTTTGCACAGTTAATCCGTCTAAAATGAAACAAAAATAAAAGCATTTCCATACACCTTCACTCAGAGTTAAGCTGTTTTTGCATGGAGTGAAACAGAGCGTCTCGCATCGATACGGATCAGGAAACGATTACGCTTGGCTCGTATCATGTTTTATCTCATATTTCTCATGCAGCGAGTCAAAGCCCTGCTACTGATGGAGCCACGAAAGCGAGATCCTACCGTCTGTCCTCGTCTGAGTCTCCATCCGTCTCCATCATCTCTCCTGATCTCAATAAACTCCAAACACACACAACACAAACTTCCTCCTCTGATCACACACACACACACTCACACCAGCTGCAACAGGAAGTCAAACAGGAAGTCAGAGTCAGTTTTAGAGATGATTTGAACTCTGTTATTGTTCAGTGACTTCAGACTCATGTTTACATGCGTTTACTGAAGGAAACGAGCCAAAAACAAGATAACACTGAATCTGCCTCACATACCGTTATTAAAGTACTGTACCATGGTCACATGGTAATATATCATGATTCTGGCCAGCATGTTTCTATATGATTATCACAGAGATATATCTGAATTACACCATATACTGTAACTCGTGAATCATACACAGGTCTATATTCGTAATTAAAGAGATGTCATGATAGCAATAAACTACAAATCCAAATTTAATCATAATGCTCAATAAAATAAAATAAAATAATTCTGGTCAACTGACCTATGGATTATGATGAATAATGAAGATGTTTGAAATGTACATCTGATTTATAGACTTATGACAAAATTCAATGAATTGTAAAATTAAAATAAAATAATGATTCTGCTTAATTGGCCTATAGGTTATAATGAATCATAAAGATGTTTGCAATGTTCATCTAATTTATGGAATTATTACGCAATGCAATAAATTATAATAATTTTAAAACAAATAAAATGAAAATTTTGTCATTTTGAAGGGTATTTTTCTCTTCAAAAAAAATTTACTCTATGCATCTAAATTTGCGACATAAAATAAATGCACAGATCAGCGACAAAATATAATAGTAATTTAACCTCAAAACAGTTCAGATGTATTAAATCTCACAAACGTTAATGTTCAGATGAAAAGTGAAGATTAATAAGAGCATAACTCTTGAGTTGCAGTGAGATTTAACTATGGGATTATGGTGTAAACTGCAGATATTGTAGCACAGTAAGTGTGCGTAACAGGTCTGTCTCTGCCTGTTGGGGGCATCAGAATCTGTCAGACTCTGCCCTCTAGTGTTGGTGCTAAAATCACATGTAATGTGGTCAGACTTAGTAGAGCAATACAAGCTCCTTCTGTATTGACACAGAAATGTGTTTAAAAAAATTTTTTTTTTTTTCTTTTGATACTCCTATGGATATAAGATATAAATTGTCTTTACCTGCTGTAGAGACGTATGTGCAATAAAGATCTGCTTTATCAATGCATGCGTGAACTATCCGAAGGAATCAGACTGAATCACAAATCAAATCAAAAAATAAAATAAATAAAACAAAATAAAATAAAATATTTAAAAATACAAAATACAATACAATCTAAAATAAATAAAATAAAAATATATAAAACAATAAATTAAATTAAATTAAATATTTTATACAGATATTTACAGTAAACTTGTTAACCAGCCAATTGTTAGCTGAAACTCACTATATAAGTGGTAGGAAATAAAAAATGTAATTGCATTAATATGAAAACCACATATCTTCGCTGAAGCTGTTCTCACTTTCTAGTTTGTTCATGTCATAATTCATGTCATAACACTGATGTTTTGTGCATGTGTGATGCTTGTTTACACCACGCTATCTGCTGGAGTGTGTTTGTGTTTATGCACATGCACAGGTAGTGTGATACACATGTGTGTGTGTGTGTGTGTGTGTGTGTGTGTGTGTGTG
>NW_015554181.1:124005-124366 GCF_001515605.1 Sinocyclocheilus anshuiensis
AGTAGGTTTGCATCACTGGATATATATAATATTGTATAATATTTATTTATTATAATACTTTAATAATATATACTTATTTTTTTTAGGATATTTTTAATTGTTTTTATATTACTAACATTTTTTTTAATAAACAGCATGCACAGAGTAGTCCTTTTTTATTTTTATATTACAAAAGTATTTATTAAAATATTATAGATAGATAGATAGATAGATAGATAGATAGATAGATAGAATTATTAAAAGAAGCTGACCATGAGTTATGAATGTTAAAGGGGACCTATTATACAAAATTCACTTTTGCAAGGTGTTTGGACATAAATGTGTGTTGGCAGTGTGTGTACACAACCACCCTATAATGATA
>NW_015554181.1:125031-128247 GCF_001515605.1 Sinocyclocheilus anshuiensis
CAAAATTCACTTTTGCAAGGTGTTTGGACATAAATGTGTGTTGGCAGTGTGTGTACACAACCACCATATAATGATAAAAATCCACCCACTCCTTTTTTTTTTTATCCCCATAAATAATAAGCAGTGTCTCCCAATGGCCTGTTTTTAGCATTGGTGCAAATGTGACGTCACATTAGCCACAGGCCCCGCCCACGAACTGCCATTTTAACATAGAACCGCCCTGAGCGAGTTCACAGCGAGTTGTACACCGTCCGCCATTTCTGCACTGACGAGAATGTCTCCCAAGCGTTTTAGGTGTTCTGTAGCTGGATGTATTAATCCACATAGCTCTCTCCATTTACTCCCGAAATCTCAGCCACTGAAGACGAGGTGGATTAATTTTGTTTTCGAAGAAAATGCTCCATAAGAAAATGCTTCCATAAAATTCGTTTATGTCTGCGCGAATCATTTTACACTGGACTGCTTTGTGAATGATGGTCAGTATAAAGCAGGTTTTGCACAAAAGTTGCTCCTGAAGGATGGAGCAGTGCCAACTGTTCGTGATCCAGCTAACGTTACGTCATCTAGAAGAAGTAAGTATCACGTGTTTGTTTTCCAAATTACCTTTCTGAAAGAGCTTCTTGGCACTCTGTAAGGCTAATGTTGCTAAAGCTACCATTGTTTGTCTGTTCTCACTGATGCTGCCTTCACGTGCTACCAGAATGATTGTGAATAGGAATATGGTAGTTAAAAATTGCATATGAAAGCAATGTGAAATCGACTGCTTGAATTTGTCAAGCTCATAATCATATGTGGGACTTATAAAGTTCGTGTTAGCACGCAATGGCACCATGAGACCAGTTATGTTGTTCTTTTTATAGTGCCGTGCTCCCCGTCTGTGTAATTCAGAAATAATCTGGCAGGGTGCAGAATTTGGCATGACACTGGTTCGAACATATATGGCTGAACACCGCTACTAGCAGTTTCTGACATTTTCAGGGCGTGAGAGAGTGTTTTGTTATTGCTGGCATGCCGGTGCGCGAGCTCTAGAATCTCCACCCTCTTCTGAAAGGGGAGGCGGGAGCACCAGCTCGTTTTAATTTAAAGGGACAATCACAAAAAACAGCGCGTTTTGGCTTATACTCTAAAAATGGCAATTTCAACAAGCTATAAAAAATGAACTGTAGGGTATTTTGAGCTAAAACTTCACATACACACTCTGGGGACATCAGAGACTTATTTTACATCTTGTAAAAAGGGGCATAATAGGTCACCTTTAAAGTTTCTTTTTACAGATCCAGTATCAAACCATGAACTAATATACCAGAACAGGATTTTTTCCAGTTTATTTAATCAGTTCACTGAAATGAACCATTCGAATGAACCGATACGCTCAAATGAATCAGAGTTCTCAACACTACTTAAAGGGGCAGTTCACCCAGAAATTACCATTCTGTCATCATTAACTCACCCTAAAGTTGTTACAAACCTGTAGGAGTTTCTTTCTTCTGCTGAACATAGATATTTTAAAGAATGTGGGTAACCGAACTATTTGGTATGGAAAAAAAAAAACATGATGGAAGTCAATGGCTACCGTCAACTGTTTGGTTACCCACATTCTTCAAAATATCCTTTTGTGTTGAACAGAAGAAAGAAAATGAAACATACTTTGATATGTACCAAGATACATTTATAGGGTTAGTTCATCCAAAAATGAAAATTAGCCCATGTTTTACTCACCCTCAAGGCTACTGTTCGGACGTTCTTGCTTACTGCTCTGTGCTTTGCTCCCTATTTATGTACTTTTCTCAGATTTTTTTAAGATTTTAACTTCAGCAGATCAGCACAGTGCTCAAACAACACATTTTTGGCACAAACACTAAACTAAAAACTTTTCGGGACTGGAATAATACTACGAAAAAGAAGACTCTTTGCCTCCCACTGCCAGCAGCTTACATTCAAACAGACGAGAAAGAAAATGCCTCTTGTGGAATCTACTTGCTGCATGAACTGCCACGGACTTCTACAAAGGATTGCGGTTCTTGAAACAAAGTTACTTGCTGGACTTCCAAAACAGGCGGAACACACAGCAGACCGTCGTCACGGACCCCCTCAGCATACAGCCGGTGAGTCCCATGAATCTAGTGAATCTCAACAGTTAATACCAAGTGTAGAGGAACAAGCCAAAACTGATCGACACACTAATCGATGGCACAAACAGGGAGCAAGACTCAAAGCCACTCGAGACATCAGATTGTCATGAGTATCTCGTATTGCTGAGGTAGCATCCTCTACCCCAGATACCGCTATGACAAGGCTTGCAAACACTGGTATTCTACCACCCCCTATACACCTTGAGAACAGATTTGAAGCATTAATGAATGTGGGGGAGTAATCTCCAAATGTAACTGAACATGGATCGTATCAGCCAGCAAGCTAACATTGCTACTAACAGGCGCTCAAGGTCGAGCAGACAGCGGCATTCAGCTCAGAGCGCAGCCGAGCCCAGGACTCTGATAGTGGGTGCATCATCCATGTGGGGAAGAATGATATTCGGAAAGAGCAGTCAGAACTCCTTAAGAAGGACTTCAGTGAACTCTTTGAAACACTTCGAAGACTTGAAGTTCAGTCATTCATCAGTGGACCACTCCCAGCAAGGGTAATTAATATGTTTTCACGGTTGCTTGGGCTGAACACATGGCTACAAAGAATCTGCAGCTTAAAAGGAGTCAATTTCATCGACAACTTCAATCTTTTCTGGGGCCATAGACAACTGTTTAAACTGGATGGCCTCCACCCAAACAAACTTGGTGCAAGAGTGTTAAAGGACCATATCTATTTCTCCCTTCGTCACCTTCGTCATGTGTGTGCCAATCCACTCAACCTGAATGGAACACACACAAATGGACAAAGTATAAGTGACATAAGTGACGCTTCATATCAGCTTCCGAGTCATCATGTGGTTGACACATCCCACAAGGACACTGATAACACCACGCAGTCACAACAAGCACTGCTCATGGAAACTATTCCGGCTGAGCCCTGCCCACAGAGCTCATCACAGACAGACTGTGACGTATCAGAACGTCTGCCACATGCCAGGGCCCAAACCCTCCATCTGCTGTAGGTGAACCAAAACAACTGATAGCAGCTCTCAGTGATATGTGTCGGGTCCCCACTATAATAGCAGCAACATTCACAAATGTTTACAGAACAAGCGGGAACCCAGTGTGGCAA
>NW_015554181.1:128614-130124 GCF_001515605.1 Sinocyclocheilus anshuiensis
GAGAAAGAAAATGCCTCTTGTGGAATCTACTTGCTGCATGAACTGCCATAAACTTTTACAAAGGATTGCGGTTCTTGAAACAAAGTTACTTGCTGGACTTCCAAAACAGGCAGAACACTCAGCAGACCGTCATCACGGACCCCCTCAGCATACAGCCGGTGAGTCCCATGAATCTAGTGAATCTCAACAGTTAATACCAAGTGTAGAGGAACAAGCCAAAACTGATCGACACACTAATCGATGGCACAAACAGGGAGCAAGACTCAAAGCCACTCGAGACATCAGATTGTCATGAGTATCTCGTATTGCTGAGGTAGCATCCTCTACCCCAGATACCGCTATGACAAGGCTTGCAAACACTGGTATTCTACCACCCCCTATACACCTTGAGAACAGATTTGAAGCATTAATGAATGCGGGTGACGAATCCCCAAATGTGATTGAACATGGATCGTATCAGCCAGCAGCTAACATCGCTACTAACAGGCGCTCAAGGTCAAACAGACAGCGGCATTCAGCTCAGAGCTCAACCGAGCCCAGGACTCTGATAGTGGGTGACTCCATTATCAGAAACATCAGTAGCTGGACTACAACTACATGCTGCTTTCCTCAAGCAACCATCTTTGATGTGAACAGGGAACTTCGGAACATTCTGATGAAGCACAAGACTGCAAATCGAATCATCATCCATATGGGGAAGAATGATATTCAGAAAGAGCAGTCAGAACTCCTTAAGAAGGATTTCAGTGAACTCTTTGAAACACTTCGAAGATTTGAAGTTCAGTCGTTCATCAGTGGACCACTCCCAGCAAGGGGAACTAACATGCTTTCACGGCTTCTTGGGCTGAATACATGGCTACAAAGAACCTGTAGTATAAAAGGAGTCAACTTTATCGACTACTTCAATCTTTTCTGGGGCCATAGACAACTGTTTAAACTGGATGGCCTCCACCCAAACAAACTTGGTGCAAGAGTGTTAAAGGACCATATCTATTTCTCCCTTCGTCATCCTTCAGTAGTGTGTGCCAATCCACTCAACCTGAATGGAACACACACAAATGGACAAAGTATAAGTGACGACAGGAGGACTTCATATCAGCTTCCGAGTCATCATGTGGTTGACACATCCCACAAGGACACTGATAACACCACGCAGCCACAACAAGCACTGCTCATGGACACCATCACGGCTGAGCCCTGCCCACAGAGCTCATCACAGACAGACTGTGACGTATCAGAACAGCTCCAAGACTCAGCATCCAAGGACGACTTTCTGGAACTGGTTTATGCTGGGACCAGACTCTCCCACTCTTTTGCTGCACGCTGCAAGCTATCAACTAAAAAACGGCGGGCCCCACAACCACCAAAGCCTGTGGGCCCAGCTCGTCCTCCGTCCTCCGTGAGAGCTCTCCGGCCGCTGCCACAACGCCAGGGCCGCTATGATAGCAGCAACATTCACAAATGTTTACAGAACAAGCGGGAACCCAGTGTGCCTGTAGCTTTCTCTATT
>NW_015554181.1:131495-131890 GCF_001515605.1 Sinocyclocheilus anshuiensis
AGCGGGAACCCAGTGTGCCTGTAGCTTTCTCTATTTCTGTTTTATCACGTGATAGAAAGTCTAAGGCCTTCTCAAACCATATGGCTGACCCATCTAATCTGCGGCCTATTAGGCACCAAACTAAGATTGCTGTAAAGATACAAAGTAGTGCCATCAAGTTAGCATTTTTAAACATTGGCTCACTAAAAAATAAACCATTCTGATCAATGACTTAACCACAAACAACCTGGATTTTATGTTTCTAAACGAAACATGGCTAGAAGACAGCTGCAGTGCAACAGTCCTCAATGAAACAGCCCCTCCTAACTTTAATTTTATAAGTGTCTGCAGGACTGTTAGGAGAGGTAGATGTGTAGCTGCTCTATTTAAAGATGTCTATCAATGCAAGCAAGTGT
>NW_015554181.1:133132-166223 GCF_001515605.1 Sinocyclocheilus anshuiensis
CTGCAGTGCAACAGTACTCAATAAAACAGCCCCTCCTAACTTTACTTTTATAAGTGCCTGCAGAGCTGTTAGGAGAAGTGGAGGTGTAGCTGCTCTATTTAAAGATGTCTATCAATGCAAGCAAGCGTCATTTGGTCAGTACTTGTCTTTTGAATATCTAGGTATTGTGCTGAAAGGTGCTCCACACATTCTGTTTATCATTACTTACAGGCCTCCAAAATACTCTCCAGCCTTTGTTGAAGAGTTCACAGAAATGCTATCAATGATTTCCTCAGAGTTTGACTGTTTTGCTATTGCAGGGGATTTTAATATTCACATAGATAATGCAGAAAACAAAACTACAAAAGAAATTATAACTGTTTTAAACACTTTTGACCTGATTCAGCATGTGCATGAGCCTACACACAATCGTGGACACACTCTAGATTTACTCATCAATAGAGGTCTAAACATTTCATCCATTGTTATTAAGGATGTAGCACTATCTGATCACTTCTGTATTAGAATGCTACGTCAGAACTGATTGCACTGTATTTTATATATAATAATTTCCTATTTTTAAGTTTTAAATTCAATTTAAATAAAATTTGTAATCATTTTAAAAGTTTTTCAATTCCTTGTTTTATTGTTGTGATTATTTTTTATGATTATTTTACTTCATTTTATGTAAAGCACTTTGAATTACCATTGTGTATGAAATGTGCTATATAAATAAACTTGTCTTGCCTAAATATATATATATATATATACAGGTATATATAGATAGAAAATATAAAAATGTTATTAATATCATATAAAAACAAATATAAAAAACATATTAAATAAAATCCCAAACAGTTTATGGTGCCCACCGACTTCCATAGTTTTTAGGTAACTATTCTTTTAACCCTTAAATGCATGAATGTTTTGACCAACCATTATTACATATTCGGGTTTTTTGCGACCCCGGACCTCTATATCCTGCACGGATGGATCTCCAACTGCTGCAATAGCAAAAAACTCTCTTGATATTTTAAGGACAATTACAGAAGAATAGAATAAAGCATATTTCGTTACCTTTTGAAACTTAGAAGAGTTCAATTTGAGCAGATGATTTTACCATCGCTGTCATCGTCAGAGCGCACTTCCACAGTACATTCAGCATCTTGCTCATATTTGCGATCTTAACTATATTCACAAAACTATTGTTTTCAATAACTTCAAAATCAATATTTTGATCACTGGCAGCTTATTCACCACATCCACCATCAAATGACAGTGACATTTATATTTCATTGCGTACAGTAATTGCTCTGCAGTAAAGCCATTCAAACCAGTTAAATTTTTGCTGATGATATTCTTTTGTTTTATGCCCGTGGTAATTATGTGTGAAACATCTAACCTCGAGGAATATAGAGGGATTTAAGGGTTAAGAAAGAGAAAAGACGTTCTGGAACACATGTGGAAAACAGCAGAAATAGTGTCACATGATCTCAAATCATCTCTTACCCAGGAGGGACAGATCCTCGGCTGGCCGTCACCGTGATCCTCTGTGTTCCTGGCCGGTTCAGATTGTTCTGTCCATTAATAGTAAGCGCGTGTTTGGACGGCAGCGTCACGATTGCAGGAGCGCATGGGAAATTCACCCCGTTCATCTCCACCTTCCCGCCTCCTCCTCCTCCGCCTCCCACTGATATGTTGTTATGGTGACCCCTGGCAACGGTCGTCGCGGGCGACCAGAGGGAGGAGCCAGCGAAGGTGTTGCTCTGCCTGACGACACCGGTGGCTCCACCCCCGGTCCCGTATAGCTTCCTCCTCTGCTGCAGCGCCAGGATGGCGTTAGACGCGGCCCGCGTGCTGTGGACCAGCATGCACTGCTGACAGGTGCAAGGCGTTCCCGAGCTGGTGCCCACCGGCCAGGACTGGGATTTGGGGATGGATCCAGCGATGAGAGGGTAGGCCAGGTCCATCCGTCGGCGGATGCGCCGCTTCCTTTGGCTCTGCCGGTTGGTTTGGGACATCCCGTCGAAGTCCACCACATAGCTGAAGCCAAGAGAGCTCAGGTCCAGCCAGGGGTGCTGCTTCTCGTAGGCGTTCTGGATGCTGACGCACAGCTCCATGTCGTACGGCGTCCAGGAGCCGCAGTCGTTCTCCCATTCCCACACGATGCCCTTGCCTGGAGCTGAGGACGGGTCGTAGAAATTGCGCTGCACGGGACGCATTGTGCCTGTTGCGAGAGAGAGAGAGAGGATTAATAAAGAAACAATGCACAGCAAAAAAAAAATTTCTTTGTTCCTTTTCATTTCTGAAAAGTTGTGCATGGTGCAAAACTAAGTAACATTCATTTACATTTTTATGCATTTGGTGCATCATGCTTTTATCTAAAGTGACTTACGTCGCATTTTAGTTATGCTTCTGACTCAGTATTTCTGTCTTGTTTTCCAGACAGAAATACCTAAACATTCTTAAATCAAGATGCATTTTCTTGAAATGCAAAATGGCTTAAGATATTAAATCTCGTTTTCTGAAAAAATCATCAAAGCAACCAAAAGTCGCCAAAGCAACACTAAAATAACTAAAACTGTAATAATAAAAAAAACACTAATAAAAATTACAAAAACACAAAATTACTAAAACTAATACTACTAAAATAAAATTAAAATTTTAATAAGAAAATAATATTAAATAACAATATTGAAATGAAAACATTATTAATAAAAATATAATATATATATTTTTGTTTGTTTGTTTGTTTTTTTCAATATAACACTAACTCATCAAATCCACTCCCATTCATTTACCTGGAGAAATAGGGAACAATAGAAATATATTTCAGGCTGTAACCTAATAATATTTTTATTATTAATTAAAACAATATTTCCAAGAAAATGGATTCCATTTTAAGCATTTCAATTAGAGAGAAAAAAAAATCAGCATTGCGTAGTTCATTTTTTTTAATAATCCACTTATTCATTGAAATATTGTCATAAAAGAAAACCAACTAATTGCATTTACATCTTTACAAATGTGAGTTTAGTATTATATCTAACAGATTAGGGTCAGAAAAATAAACTTGAAGGGAAACCAAGACTCTTTTTCTGACTCCACTGGCAGATATTTTTTTCTTGTTTTAAGCAAAAACTCACTTCATTTTGATAATTATTTCAGAAAAAAAAACGTAATATCTTGAGTCATTTTGCTTTTCAAGTAAATGTGTATTGATTTAGGAATGTTCTGATATTTGATGCATAAGATGCAAGTAAGATGCATAACTTTAATGCAACATAAGTCACTTTGGATAAAAGTGTAATGCGCCGAATGCATAAAAACGTAACGTAACGTAACAATCTTGTTCATGCACCATGATACACTGCAGATTTAAAGCGAGAATCACCCAAAGTTTGTGCAATTAAAAACTGAAATAATAGTTCCACTGAATCCTAAGATAATAGACGGTCGCTTTCTCAGATGAGCATTCGATGTGAAGCTCCAGACGGGACGTGACGGGAGGAAGATGCATGGAGGAAGAGGAAGAGGAGAGGTGAAGGAGAGCAGCACTGCTCTGTTTTACGGCTCATTAAAGAGCAATTACAGTCACACACATGAGCTCATCCACACACTCACACACGACTGACCTTGAGTTTCCACAGCCCAGCCCTGACTTCCCCAGCCGAGGCGGATCGTAGCTTTATTACTGACCCCAGTTCTGACCGCAAAGTGTCACATCCTTAAACTCAATCTGAAGCGTTTCGTTAAAGCGGTCAATCTTTAACCAACAACCTTCCATATTCTCCCAGTTCCTCAAAGTATTGCTGCTGGTTAGGTTACAGGTGAAGTTTCGTATGCTTGTTCTCTACTGCATGAACATTTTCTACAAAAACAATGTGTTTGTATGACTAAAGATCAATTACTGCTGCATTACAAGCTCTTAATGCAGTTTTCCACGTGAGATTACCGGAGCATATCTATAAAAGCATAATATATTCTGATCAAACTCTTCAAAACATTAACTCTGATTATTTACACAGTGACAAATGAACGGGATGGGAATAAAAGAGTTCAAATTAGTTGTGATAAATTGTGAATATATTATTATACTGATTTTCATAATTTTATTAAACAGTAGGGAAAGCATCACTGAATTTATCAAATTTATTGCTAACAATATACCTGGAGAGATGAGAAATAGGAGTCTGTTACAAGCTGTTACCTACAAATACTTTGATTACCAGTAAATTAAAACAATATTTCTTAGCATTTCAATTAAACAGAGAAAAAAAAAAAATGTTTCTTTAAAATATGACAAAAAAAAAAACCTGTGTAAAATGATTTACAAATCTACCAGTTTATTGTGATGTGTGATCAGTTATTAACATCTTTAAAAGTGTGAGTTTATTATTTTATTGTATAAATTAATCCATACTTAGATTCTGTTTAAAGAATTTCAATTCACAGAGAAAAAAAGAAATCTGAATATTTCTTTAAAAAAAAGTCTTTAAAAAAATTGAGAAATTAACATCCTGTCAAATCAAAGTAGAAAAATCATTTAAAATCCATCCATTTTTTTGTGATATTGTGATAAAAGACAACCAACTAATGTGATTAATCATTAACATCTTTAAAAAAAAAAAGTGAGTTCATTATATATATTATATATTTTATAAATTGTCCCATTATTAGATCCCATTTGAAGCATTTCAATAAAAAAATACTAGAATTTTTCATGAAAAATATTTTTCCAAAAATGAGCATCCTATCAAATCAAGGTAGTAAAACTATTTAAAATCCACCCATTCATTGTGATATTGTGATAACTAATTTTTAAATGTTAAAAAAATGTGAGTTTATTATTGTGTCTTATAAATGAACCCATAAATGAAGGGAGATGAAAATGTGCTGTGTAACACGAATTACAGTCGACAGTTCTGGAGATTTGGGTCTTTGCTCATTTCCTGGATCTGCATGATAATATCTGCCCTCAGGCCTGATGGAGATGACCAGCCAGTCTGACTTTGCTCAGGCTCAGTGTGACGTACAGCAAGGACATGTGTGTGAAAACACACTAAACCGTGTGTACATACACACCATATAACATACAAAAAGATGCAAAGAAGTGTAAATCTGACGAGGTTTTACACTATTAAGAATATATAGTGATACACACACACACATATATAAGGGTCAAAGACGAAAAAGGGTTTAAGCATAAAAGCAATGTGTAATACTGCTTTAAATTGTTGTTTTTCCCCCAATTTTTTTTTTTAATTCTGTTTAATTTAATTGCAATTTTGTTTTTGTTTTTCCGAGCAAAAAATAAATATCATACATTTCCCTGATTTACAGAAGAGAGACACTAAAATGTCATTCAGTGTAACAATCTTGTCAGGCATATTTACAACAAAAATCAATTTATGACATATTAAAAGACTTTCAGCCCAAATACTAATTAGTGGTAATTTTACATTTTTAAAATTTTCCTCTATCCTAGGTTTTGCCCATTTATCAGTAAGAATTTTTTTTAACTCATTTAAAACACAATCAAATTTAATATGCTCCCTTATTCTTTTATTATATATATAATACTACAACAGTATGTTCTGTTCTCTGACTTCCACTGAGATCAACACTTGAACACAGAGTTAAGGAAAACACACACACACACACACACACAGTTTCTCCATGTCCTTCCTGTATGCGCTGGTCATATCCTGCCTGATCCTCCGATGATTTTCTCCTCATCTGTCCTCTTCTCTGAACCCAAACCTCACACTTTCCCTCACACTGGTTTCCGCTCTCTCTTCCTGTCAGTCTGCCTGGACCGCGGGGCGTTTTCTCTCAAAGCATCAGGCTTTTGACAAACAACATGAAGTCTGGACCAGTTAGCAGCTTATTCTGATCATTTACACATTATACATTATATTATATTATATTATTTTATATATTAACACTATCTCTTATTTTAATTCACCACTTCAACAATTGAAAACCTGCATATATGTGACTCTGGAGCACAAAAGCAGTCTTAAGTCGCTGGGGTATATTTGTAGCAATAGCCAACAATAAATTGTATGGGTCAAAATTATCCATTTCTCTTTTATGCCAAAAATCATTAGGATATTAAGTAAAGATCATGTTCCATGAAGATATTTTGTAAGTTTCCTACTGTAAATATATCCAAACTTAATTTTTGATTAGTAATATGCATTGCTAAGAACTTCATTTGGACAACTTTAAAGATGATTTTCTCAATATTTAGATTTTTTTGCACCCTCAGATTCCAGATTTTCAAATAGTTGTATCTCAGCCAAATATTGTCCTATCCTAACAAACCATACATCAATGGAAAGATTATTTATTCAGCTTTCAGATGATGTATAGATATCAATTTCGAAAAATTGACCCTTATGACTGGTTTTGTGGTCCAGGGTCACATATGAGGTAGTCTTATTTTAGTGTGATTTGAAGACCTGGAAAAGTCATGTAAATTAATAAAATCATAAAGCATCATGGATATTTTTAATAATTTTTGTATATTTTATACATTCTATATATTCTACATATATACAGAATTTTAAGTGATTTTAAGTCATTTATAAAGCTGGAAAGGTCATGCAAATAAACAAAATCATAAAGCACCATGGCCATTTCTATACATTATTTGTACAGTTAATACATTTATACATTTGTCTAGATATGCCAAGTTTTAAAATAGGCTATTATATTGAATATAAATTGAGAGTAAATCATATTTTTTACTAATAAATCACAAATGACTGGAAAAGGGGTCTTTGAATATTGTTGTATTTTTAAATTGGAATATTTTATATATTTTATATCAGTTAATGTTCCTTTTATTATAAAATATATAAAATTCTAAAATAATATTAATCACATATTAAATATATTTCTTACTTTAAATTCACACGCTCAACAACTGAAAACCTGGATATATGACTAGTTGATTTGTAAGTGATTTCAAGACCTGGAAAATAATAAAATGATTAAATCAATAAATCATTAAGTTAATAAAATTATAAAGCGCAATGGGTATTTTTATACGTATTCTACTTATGCCAAATTCTACAATATTTTACTGGGTATAAATTGAGAGTAAAAAAACAACCTGTTTTTTCATTCATAAATGACACAGGGTCTTCAAATATTGTTGTATTCTAATATTTTTCTTCAAATATTTTATATATTTAAAAAAATTATATTTAAAAAAAAAAACACATTTTTTAAATATATTTTTTATACATTTATACATTTCTCTAGTTATTCCAAGCCCCCAAAAATACTGAGAGTAAAAACTGAGAGCAAAAAATATATTTTTTAGATTCCTTATTAATCACTAACGACTGGAATATTGTTGTAAACGATGGTGGGTCTTCAGAAAGGTTTAGAACAGCTGCTGTTTCAATACAGACACAGACACAGACACAGATACATTACATGCCATTGCAACAGATACACACATTGGCTTCACTGCACTAGTGTGAATCTTGTGAGGCTGCTAGTTAGCAGAGAGTTACTGCAGAGCTTGCAGTTTAGCTGCAACACAAAAAGACTTAAAAGACTGTAGCTGTAAGCCATAAGAGCAGAACACACACACACACACACACACAGACGCATCGTGATCGTCTGTGCCAAAGGAAGCTGGTACAACAAAGTGTCCGCTGCCCCTGTGAACGCCAGCATGTGAGCGTCAGTGCCTGTTATGCCCACTTCACTAAACACACACACACACACACACATACTGTATGATGTACTACTGTAAACTCAGAGGTACAGTAGATGCTTTGCAGTGTTTCAGATAAGACCACTGTATTTCCTGCAAGAGAAAACCAAAGCGCATTATCTCACACACGCTCATGCACGTATTCGGTGGAAAACCCCGTCATAAACCAGAGCGCTTCAACACCTCCACTTTTCTCACACGCTATCTGTGGGCGGAGCCTCCAATCAAACTATCTGGGGGCGGAGCTTGTCATTTAGCTGCCTTCAAAACATGCCAGAAGGGTTTTTATTTCAGATGAGCTCCTGAATTGGGAGCATGCTTTACTTTACTTTATTATCCACGTTGTAGAAAATTGTCTCTGGCTTCACAGTACATCACCAACACACATATATATCTACACACATACACATGTATAAAAAAAAATAATACATCAGTCACTTGCATTTAAAATTTTGACAGCACTGGGCACGAAAGATAATTGGTAAACTTTCCTTGTCGCTCGTGGCATGCCTACAGCAAGTCAAAGAATTATGTGAAACGGGTAAAATAGTTAGCTAAAACTAAAACCATTAAAAAAAAGTTACTTGGAATAAAAAACGAACCTATTTTATTTTAACTAGTGGCAATGGAATCATTTCTCATCTTCATTTAGTTTGACTTTAAGTACAAAAATAAGTCAAACTGAAATAAACATGAATAAAAACTATTTAGACATTAAAAATAAACAAACTGTTAAAAATGACAAAATTACTAAACTTTAACTAAAATTAAAACGAAAACAGAATATACAAAAACAAACTATTTTAAACTATTCAAACTATTTAAAAAAAACGATAATTTCTCGATGATACTAACACTGGGTGATATTAATCATAGAGAATTTGCATTTTCACTTGCATTTCCTTTAAAAAAAATGCAAAAAAAACAAACAAACATAATTTTCTGGTTTGTTTTCCAGTCGCTGCATTGCTAAGAAGAACAAGCAACAAACCAGTTTTATTTTATCATCATTAATATAATAAGTACAGATATATAAAATGCATATAATAAATGTAATACAATATAATACAATTTTGTTTTTATTAATATTTTGAATTACATTTCATTTTAATTTTAGTACCTTTTGTTTTTGTTGTTTTTATTGATTGTTTTTATTTTATTGTTCATCAAAAAATATAATAAAATATCATACACTCAGTGTTTATTCATATTTAGAATGACTTTTTCTTTATATTTTCCATTTTCTTTTTGATTTGAATAAAACTTTTGTGTTTTTGTAATTTTTTTCATTTTTTTAAATATGTCTTTTCAGTTAACATTTATTTTAAGTAACAAAAGACTTTTTAGATTTTATTTAACTATAACAATCCTGTTTAAAATTTTGTGTCAGAAAGTAAAATAGTAGAACTAAAGGACGTGGCATGTTCTGCCTGATTAAAATTCACCTTGAGACTGCAGTTCCTTCTAAGAGCACCTTTGGCTGTCATTCCTAATGAGCAAAGTGGAAACTGTGGCCGTACGCTACTCCATTCTGGATCGGCCGCATGGGGAGCTGCTGCCAAAAAGCATCTGGCTGATATTATTCATCTCACCAGTCAAGACAAGACAAGTGCTGACCAGACAGAGAGAGAGAGAGAGAGACAGAGAGAGGTGTCTTGGCTCTCCTACATCACCTTTACAGGTTAATTGTTTTAAAATGCTTCAGTGTGCAAACTTTAAGCACGGTATTAATGCAGAAAAGGTTGCAGTAATGAACTGCCCTGCAAGTTCAACAACTCATCTGTCAGACAGCCGGTAAATACACACATGACACCTAAAGCTGCTGTGTCTGATGTTTAGATAGTTTCTGGTGTGTTCAAACTCAACCAATGATGTGAGTTTGGAGGCGGGGCTATCTGTGTGCCTGACGAATAGAAGATGAGGGGAGGAGCACAAGGAAACCTGTTTGGAAACAAGCATCGTTTTTTTTTTTACAATAGGGTGTGTTTCATTAATGGTGCAGAAATTAACTAGCAGCTCCAACATAAACTAGTATTCAAAAGTTTAGGGTTTCAATGTTTTTGAAATAAGTCTCTTCTGCTCATCAATGCAACATTTATTTGATCAGAAATGCTGTAAAAATGCGAAATATTATTAGAATGTAAAACAGCTGTTTTCTATGTGAATATGTGTTAAACTGTAATTTATTTCTGTGATGCGCAGCTGAATTTTCAGCATCATTACTCCAGTCTTCAGTGTCACATGATCTTCAGAAATCATTCTAATATGCTGATTTGCTGCTCGAGAAACATTTCTGATTATTATCAATGTTGAAAACAGTTGTGCTGCACCATATTTTTGTGGGAACCGTGATGCATTTTATTTTTCAGGATTTTTTGATAAATAGAAAGCTGAAAAGAACAGAATTTATTTGAAATAGAAATCTTTTGCGACATTATAAATGTCTTTACTGCCACTTTTCATCAATTTAATGCATCCTTGATGAATAAAATAATTAATTTCTATAAAAAGACCCCAAACTTCTGAACCCTTGTTTTGTTTTCTGGGAAACTGCTCTCTACACGTTACCTGTTCACACAGTCACACTCGTAAGTTTCATTCTCAGTAAGAATTCGAAGGTATGAGACTCTATGCACGTAAATGTCCTACAAAAAACACTTACACAACACAAACTTGTATTCAAAGAAGACACTCACACATTTGTGACCACACACCACACACACATCCAGTTCACACATCAGTTTCTCACGGTCAAAGCAGATCTGTGAAAATCTTAACATGCCAACTATCCGTCTCTGAGGTAAACCGAAACATCACAGCCAATCACACACACACAAAACACAATCGATCATGACCTGACCCCTCACCTCTAGAAACACATGCCATCTACTTTCTGGCAGATGAACTATTTGACAGCAGCATGAAGGGCAAAAAGTAGCCAGATGCATAAAACATAATTTAAGACCAAGCAGAAACGCCTGCCAACCTGCTGCTTTGGCACTGGACTGAAATAAAGCTCTATGTTCTTGGTCAGAGCTCACAGCCAATCAGATATCACACAGCCTAATTAATATTCATGACCCAAGAGTGGCTGGCCAACCAGGGACCACAGGCTATTATGACTGAATTAGAGTCACACTATTAGTCACACTAATTTTCAATATGTTTGCCATGGCATATTATTTTATTGCATTTGTTATGAAATATAAGTAAATTACAGAATTTATCTCTGCCACAGTTGACTGACAATCATAAAAGTCATGACACCATGGTTTGTCAGGTCAGTTTATAATGATTTTCAGTGAGTGACAGCGATTGTCCTGATAAAAATAATTATGCAAATTAGCAGCTATGCGACACCTACTGCAGTTACGAACTCGTTATCCGGCAAAATATTTATTTTTAGCTGCAAGAACTGATTCCTTTTCAAAACAAATTCTTAAAAAATTTTTTGAATTTTTATTTTTCAATCCTATTTGTAATCTGATTTGCTTTTTTTTTTTTTTTTTTAAATAACTGAGAATTATAAAGGTTCTTCTTTTTTAAGAATTATAAAGGTCAACATGTTTTCTTAAAATATGCGGAATAAGAAATGAGTTCGCAATCCAAAATCCTTACAAATGCTGGAATTACTATTAAAAATTAAATTTTAAAATAATAATAAGGATGTAGTATGACAGACGCTGGCTTAAAGTTAAAAGAAAAAAATTATAAGTAAACAAATAAATGATTCAATTAAAATGAATGGATAAAAAATTTATAAATAAATACAAATAAATAATCTTAATAATAACAAAAATAACCTGGTTTATAATTAATGATATTAAAATAATGATGAAAATGTAAATCAGACAGACATTGATTTACAATAATAAAAATAAAAATAAATATTTAAATAAAAATAAAAAATAAATCAAATTAATTAATAAATTCGCGATATAATAATAGTAATAATAATCTGATTTTCTACAGTTATTACCATTTACGCAGCCCATTGTTAATGTTACATGTTCTAAGGTATGCAACTACTGTTTTTTTATATTGGTTGGCTGATATTTAACATTAATATTAATATTGATTTAATACTGACTGGCAGATCCTGCACGCCCTTCAATACTGCATATTTCTGGCCTGCTGTAAAGTACACACTTCACACAAAACAGTCACTTTTCAAATCTGTGTGAGACGTGTAAGAGAAGACGTCTACAGCGCTGCAGAAAACCACAGACTCTCTCCTGAGACAAACAGATCAATTCAGTCTGGCCAGAGATCAAACCCCATTCAAACACACACAATCACATCTCGCACTGCCATTCATCACACACACACACACACACACACACACACACACAGAGCAGTCATTACTTATCAGAGATGTAATGAAACCTCTAACAGTGGATAATAAAGTTGAGTGTGTTCATCATCCGGCTCCAGACGCGAATGATTCCTCAAATCAAGAGAGCTGTGCTGCTACTTTACTATTTCCAGATGCGGGACCAGAAAACAGCTGAAAAAAACCAAAGTAACCACAGAATAACATGCAAAAACAAAAACAAAAAATTTGCAACCATAGCAACGCCCTGGCAACCACACACAGCAACTGCATAGCAACACCCTGGCAACAATCTAAAGCACCATAGCAACACCCTAGTAAAACAATAAGAACACCCTTGCTACTGCATAGTAACATGCTAAAAATACATGCAAAAAATGAGAAATCCCTAGCAACTACATAAAAACTTGTTAAAAACATCGTAGAAACCGCATATCAATGCCCTGGCAGCCATCCACAGCACCATAGCAACTGAATAGCAACACCCTGACAACCACTAAGGACACACTTGCCACTAAATAGCACCATGCTAAAAAAAAACATTTAGAAAACCCTAGCAACTACATAAAGCATGTTTAAAAACACCTTAGAAACAACACAGCAACACCCTAGAAACAATCCACAGCACCATAGCAACTGCATAGCGACACTCTGGTAACCAATCTAAACCCCTTAGTGACTACATAACAAAATGCAAAAAAAATATATATATATTTAGAAAACCCTAGCACCTGCATAAATACATGGTTAAAAACACATTAGAAACAACACAGCAATGCCCTGGCAACGATCCATTGCACTACAGCAACTGCATAGCAACACCCCAACAACCAATCAGAATACACTAGATACTGTTCTACATCGTAACATGCTAAAAAAATTAAAACCATAGCAACAGCATTAAAAATGACAAAAACGTCTTTAGCAACCACATAGCAACGCCCTGGCAACCATCCGCACCACCATAGCAACACCCTGGTAAACAATAAGAATACCCTTGCTACTGCATAGTAATATGCTAAAAATACATGCTAAGAAAATCACAAATCCCTAGCAACTGCATAAAAACATGGGCAAAAATTTAGAAAACCCTAGCAACTACATAAAACATGCTTAAAAACACCTTAGAAACAACATAGCAACACCCTGCCTGGAAACAATCCACAGCACCATAGCAACTGCACAGCAACACTCTGGTAACCAATTCAAAAACCTTAGAGACTACATAACAAAATGCTAAATAATAAATAAATAAATAGAAAGCCCTAGCAACTGCATGAATACATGGTTAAAAACACCTTAGAAACAACATAGCAACACCCTGGCAACAATCCACAGCACTACAGCAACTGCATAGCAACACCAGGACAATCAGTCAGAATATAGGCTGTTCTACACAGTAACATGTCAAAATAATGTTGAAAATCATAGCAACAGCATTAAAAATGACAAAAACATCCTTAGCAACCACATAGCAACACCCTGGTAACCAGTCACACACCTTAACGTCTCATTTGAGACGAGCAGCACTCACATGAAACTCTTTTCCACATGTACTGCATCCCACATGAAATAAGGCTGAGGAAACAAGGAATTCTGGTCTTGTAATTTTCTCTGCAGGCCTGAGTGATGTCAGTATGACCTTAGCGACCAGCTGCTGTTTACTAGACTCAATCCCATACTGCATACTTACTGCACATGAGGAAACCTCAAAGAAAATCACTCATATCCAAGCAGTAAGGGAGGGACACCAGCACTACACACACACACACACAGATAAATGTCAGAACTCTACAGTCTATAAAGAGAGCTCCATCTGGAAGAACCAGGACACCTAAAATAAGCATGCATACATACATATAATCCAGAATATTACACAAGCGCTCCAAACCTTTACACACACACAAACACATGTGGGCCTATAAAGGCTATATGCAGTACACTCTCAGAAAAAAAGGTACAAAAGCTGTCACTGGGGCAGTATCTTTTCAAACAATACTATTATGTACCATTTTAAGTACTAAAATATGTATGCTTTCGATACAAATATGCACCTTTAAGGTATTTATATGCACGCTTCAGGGCTAAATAAGGTCCAAAAAGGTATCTTTTGAAAGGGTCCCGTCCCAGTTACAACTTTTGTACCTTTTTTCTGAGAGTGTAGCTACAATTGATCTAAGAGAACTGATTTTACTCATAACTATGGCTGCAACTAACGATTATTTTTATAATCAATTAGTTGGCCGGTTATTTTTTTGATTAATCGGATAAAGAGCCTTTCTTTTTTACTGACAAAATACACAAATTCCACATGTTGCCCAATGCTGTCCTTCAAACAGACTTGCCAACTAAATGCTATAAGCATATTGTATGGTGAATATATCTATAGCTTTGCTATACATTATGTGCAAAAAGAGTTATAAAGCACAGTTTAAATGGAGAGCTTAAGTAGACAAACGGACAAAGGACAGTTTAAATCCCTACTCTAAAAATGGAGATGATGATAAATCATCATTAAAGATGAATAAAGAAAAACACAAATTCGGTGTTAACAGATGAGAGGAATGGTCTGCATGACCACACATTAAAAATGCTTGAATTACATGTTGACTTTTAACCCTAAATTTAACATCTAATAACAGATATTTCAGCAAAATGAATATTTTATATAAAATGAATTAATTTTCCCCCTCTCTACTGCGTTCAGTCTGTTTGAAGCGCCGCCGTTCGTTCAGTAAATTCAGTTTAACGCAGACTTTCAGGATGGGCCTTCATGCAAAATAGAAACGCATGCATGAATATGTAACATTTACAGATAAGGATATAACCGTAAAATTAAAGTTTTGCGCTGAGGAATCATATCACGCATTAAACACACACATCTGTCAAAGCGCTTGACAGGATGAGCCATGTTAAACATTATGCTAAAGCATTAGTTTGAAGTTTAAAATAAAGCATTCGCATGTTTTGGGCAGCTTGGATCACGCACTCTTCCTGAAGCAGCTCACTCTGTTTCTTCCACTATTAGATTCATTTCGTCCATAGAAATGCGTTATTCAGTGGTATAATTTGACACAACTGGTGGAAGTTTTCCGTGCACGGTGGGCAGATGCGACTAATCGATAATGACATCCGTTGTCGATGATTTTCATTATCGATTAGTTGTTGCAGCCCTACTCATAACTCAATTTTGACAAAGTACTTACTGCTTTTCAAACATTGATTTTCGATATGCATCTCTATATTTATAAGGTTCCTGAAAAATTCCAAGTACAACCGAAATCTATTCTACAGACACCCCTAAATAGTCTGAATGGGCAATTTTTTACAGTTCTAGAAAAGTGTTTTATGTGAAGGAGAATATCTCCTTTCAGAGTGGACATTGAGCTTTGTAACCTTGCAGATCTTTTTATGCTAAAAAACAGCGACATTACACACTAACTAAAGTTGAAAAAGAGAAAAGGCATAATAGGACCCTTATTCAAATGCACTTAAATGAAGACTTGCCATAGTGTTGTATTGTTTTTAGATAATGCTCATTAAAATTACTTCTGACCAACCACAATAAAAGAAAACCTTCTGCATGGTTAGAATTTTAAAATCTCCCAAAGGGAGGTTCTGTCAGATTTAGCTCATGTCTTGGGGCAATTTATGTCCCACAAGTATTACTACAGTAAACCCTTACACACACACACACACCGAGTCATCTGGAAGTTGGTGGAGCCGTAAAACCACAGAGTCAGGGGTCATCATACAATGAGAGACGTTGATTTCTCATTTTAGGTTTAGCCTGGTTTTACGGATTACCCAGAAGACCAAAAAGAGTCTGAAAGAGTTTCTCTTTTAAATTCACAGAGGAAGTGCTTCCATTTAAACAACCTTCCTGCTGAAAAGTGCAGGTTTGAACAGTTTTGAATTTGCATGCTGGTCCAAGCTGGTTTTTCTACTTAGTTCTAGCACTATGTTGTTTTCCAGCAAAATGTAATGAAACTTTCTGAACAAGTCTTGCTGGTTAAATTAACTGATCAAATGTACACCTCAATGTAATGGATAAAGGTGTCTGCCAAAGGCTTAAATGCAAATGAAATTGTCTAATAGTATATTCCATTAAAATTCAAGATATTAAACTAGTTTAAAAGCCTACGCTGCAAAAAAAAAAAAAGATTTCCTTACTTAAAGGGGTCATATGATGCTTTTTTAAAGATCATTATTTTGTGTATTTGGTGTACCAGAATATGCTGACATGGGTAGATATGTGGGGGCGTGTTAGAACGAGCCGTTTCAGGGGGGTGTGGCAGAGTCTTAACTTTGATAAAGAATATCTCTTTGGTTTTGAGACTTTAGTCTTTGCAACTTCAGGGATCTTATCTATGCACAATCAGCTTGTAACACTCCAAAGAGAAAGGAAAACTTGAAATCGCATCATATGACCCCTTTAAATATTTTTGTCTTGTTTAAAGTACAAGACAAAAACCTTTTTGAAAAAAAGGTAAAAACAACAAAAATAATAAAAAACTACAAAATTACTAAAAAATTAAATAAATGTAATATGAAAGCAGAAAATATATAAAGTCTAATTAAAAATATTAACAAACTACAATAGTATCTGAACATTTTTAAATCAACAAACATTTATTTGAGTTTTTTTTTTTTTTTAAAGATCTGCCAATGCGTTAAAAAAAAAAAAGCTTAATTCAAAGGGAAAACTAGTTTTGTTTTTATTAGATATCTGTTATTGTTTTAATAATAAAGTCACTTAATTGTAATCTTTTTTCTTTCTTTCTTTTTAAAATACTAATCATATGTGATTTTGCTTCTTAATTCCCAAGTATCTTTATTTAAGTATGTTTAGATAATTTATTGAAAAATAAGACTAAAATACTCTTTTCCTGTGTAATATTGTGGTTTCAAAGCAATCAGCATCCAGATCACATGGCAGCAACATCAAACCTAATGTGTGCCATCTTTACAGTACTTTCTCTTTGAGCTAGTTTGATACAGGAACGTTTACTCAACCCATGAAAGTTTGAGGTCGGGACTATCTGTTTGTCTGACCAAACTCTGAAGGAAAACATGAATTTTGCAGTACTTTTTAGTGGTGTTATTGCCATAGAAATGGACATTTTCACACTCAAAAGTTGTGCTGTAATGAACAAAAACATGCACCAAAATAACACAGCTTGGTTTTCCACGGAGCATCCCATGTGTCCTAATTTAACCCTGAACCGTTCTACTTTAGGTCATTTGTTCTCTCATGACGGAAAACAGTGGCCTGCGGCAATGGCATCATGCGAACAGAGAGCCCTGGGGACGCGCCAATCTGTGTGTGTGTGTGTGTGTGTGTGTGTGTGTGTGTGTGTGTGGACAGAGTCTTCAGAGAGTATCTGCTTTTGGTAGGAACTGCACAGATTTTCCAAACAGTCCAAAACCCCTCAAGCTGTCTTTGTTCATCTTGTTGACTTCAAATGCAACATAGCGCAAACACACACACATGCATTCATGCACTATCACACGAGTGCATCCTCAAACGATCCGTTCAGTCTCTCCTCTGATGCACTTTTGCTGAACGTTTAACCTTGAAAGGTGTGCTTTTGATGTGTGGGAACTGTAGTAAGTGGTTATATAGCAGTCTACACATTTACTGTGCTCAAGTCCTCTTGGGAAGTTCATGTTTACAAGTTGGGATGTCGTAATTATGACATCAGATGCGAGTCACTTTAATCAGAACAAGATGGCAATGTAACATTTCTACCAGATTTTCAGAAAAATATTTTTTGTAGACTACTTCTTTAAAATGATTAATAAAGAATGCACACACTAACTGTGTTTTTGCTTTTTTATGCATTTATTCTATATCTGAAGGTGCTGTAAATTTAATCATTATATATAAGCTATATAAAGCTAGGTAAGTTGCATGTATAAAATACATGCACAATAATTACAATAAAATATGCATAATGATTCAATTTTAATAATAACTGATAAACCTTCAAAGACACACCTGCTGTGAGCTCTGAGGTTAATCGATTGTTTATGCTTTTGTTGAACTCATCTGTTCACATTAATTCGACTTTTTAAAATAATTACGTTAAATAGCAAAAATTTGTAGTGAAAAACCACATTACCCATGATGCTGTGCACAAAATCCCACCAATCAGACAGTCGCATTAAGCAAATTGCAAGAGAGATCTTTAGCTCCGCCCACTCCCATGAAACGCTGTGAATGATGTAATCGAGTCAATCTGTGCACTCAAAATAATTTAATGTTTGTATAGCTATGCATATTTTGCAGAAAAACTTAAAATATATTGTATCTATAAATACAACCAAAAAACTTTAAATTAATAGTTTTATTTTTCTCCATCATATTAAATTCAATTATATCATTCGCAACGCTTCATGGGATTGTAGTTCTTTCCCTCATGTAAGCAGTTAAGTTCACAGACTTGTATCTTTGCCTTTTTTGTCCGTTTTCAAATAGTTTTTGCTTCAAATCAAAGTTTATAATGTTGTGACTCTTCGTAGCTGGTTGGTTTGGTTCGTAGAGTATAATGCTTTAAAGAAGACTTTTTTAAAATCCCCATGGGAAAAATAATTTCGGAACCGCAGCGCCACTGAAAAAGTGGGCGGGCACTAATGCAGTCTATTGGCGATTGGTTCTTTATTTAGAAGGCGGGGCTTATTCTGTGTTGCAATTTCTCCCATTCATAGTAAAAGCACACTGTCTTAGTATATCTTAAGACTTTGCTTGAATGCACCTGACATGATAATTACGAACTTCCCAAGAAGGCTTGAATGCACCGAATTTGAGGAAGCTTTCATGTGCATTCAACGTTTGCAACATGACTTGAATTCACCGATTCACATTTCACAATTCAAATCCACTTTACATAGGATAAGTAAACAACAAGTCTCTGTGACTCACCTGTGTCTTGTCTGAACTGATGCATGGACTGCAGGTCTATGACGTAGGGTGCGAGCTGCGCATCCACCTGCCCCAGTATGACGGTCCCTCGTGCGTCTCCCTTCAGGACGTTTTCGATGTGATGACAAACAGCGGCGTTGTACGGCCTCCAGCGGCCGTGTTCGTTCAGCCATTCCCAAACCACCACCCTAGCCATGCTCTGAGACGAGTATCCGCCTCCCAGAACTCCAGAGCCGGGTCGAGCCATTTGATTCAACTCCACACCAACAGCAAACAGTATGGACTTCGTCCCAATATACGCAGCGAAAAACGTTCCAATAGAATGTTCCTATTGAAAACACATTGTGAAGATTCAAAACTCTTGACTTTGCTTAAGAACGAGCGCACAAACTGCAGAAGTCAATGCACGTCCTTCAGCAAAACGAATTAGACGCTGCTCTGTTCACATGAGGGATCCGCCGCTGTAATTGAGTTTGCCCACATAAACTAGATTAGTCTCTAGTATTCCAGCTCTGGAAGTAATCATGCTCTCCGAAGTAACTCCTCCTCAGCAGAATAATCCAAAATAGATGAGCTGAGACGGAGTCCAGTCACTGCTAGCGATGCTCAGATAATCCTGCAGTCCTGAAGTCCAGTTTTCTGGTCTAGATCCAGTTGAAGGAGAACACGCTGCTCTTGGACAGGACTGCCAGTTTTTGCATCCACATGGTCTGCAATACTATTGCGTATGTAATGAGACAGAAAAAGAGAGTGAAAATCAGCCCAAAAATATATAAGCAAACTTCATTTATTTGAAGGTCCCACTATATAGTTGTAGAATTATCATTAAAAAGAATGAATTTATCATTGGCTGCTGTGCTCTTTCATCAGTGGTGTCATACCTACAGTAGATAAATCTAATGCATATCTAAATAATAAATCTTTTTTTTTTTTTTGCCATTTTTGTGTTGCAGTAACACCACTTGCATTAAAATCTGTGATTGCTTTCATGCGAAAATAGTAAATTAATAACTTTATTTTAAATGAAATCTAATTCATATTATTTTAAAAAACAAATAAAATGTATTATTTTTTAAACAGGAAAATTATGCGTTATGAAACATGTGCATGCATGTTAAAATTGTTTTAATAATTTTAAATGCATTTACATATTAATTATAAGATCATATAGTATTTCAAGTAGCCTAGGAGTTTTTTTTTAAAACATAATAGTTTTTACAGGAATTGTTTTCATCGCAGTTTGACTTTTGCCATCAGTAGGTGATACTGTGAACTGCATGCAAAACCTGTAGCAAATCATGTCAGACATATGCGTGTGAACATGATATACTGAAAACACACATATGCATACAGAGAGCGAGAGATCCCTCTCCTCCTGGTACCCATGAGCCCTTTAACAAACCCTAAGGAAAGATCCTGTATCAGTGATCAATAACTGCAGACCTCTGATGATTTACATGATAAACTCATCATAAATCCAAAAGAAACCCGTGTTCTTCTCAGCGCAAACCAATCCCGAATGAATCGCATGTGGCCTCGAATCTGGTCTATTATAAGCCAGTTCTAGCCAAACATCTGTCTGAGGTCCGTTTTAACGGGCATGCGTGTGAAAGAGCCGGTTCTGCTCATAAATCCGCTCTCGATTCATCTTCATTTACGAACAAATGATCTCTTTCTTCTCCATATGGGCTCCAGCTCCGCGTCTCCTCCGGATTTGATCATCAGAATCTCATCAGTGCATCACACCGAAGCAAACGGGACGATTTTGTCCACTAAAGCGTTTCGCAAAGCGAGAATTCATTACTAGATTATGAAATAAGGAAATGTGCGCGCTTACGGATCTCTAGGAATAAATGGGACGCACATGAGCCATGATGAATTCATTTATACAGGCTCATTCTGAATACGACATCTCACATGGATAGGAGATTCGTGTTATTTCGTATCTGGTGTTTTACCTCAGCACAGACGCAGAAATGAGGAAAAATGAATCAGTCACCTGTGATGTGAAGCGTCTCCGCCGAACCGGAGGTCTGATCCTGAATAACGGACGAGAAAATGAAAGACTGAATGAGCGAAGTGTTTCTAGATCACATTCCCGACGCTAAACGAGCAGAAGAGAGTCGGAATTCACCGTGTTCTGCTGTCTATGAGCTCTATTGGCTGTTGCTCATGTTGTGCGCATCCTCCGCCGCCTGACTGTTGCTTGTGTGTGTGTGTGTGTGTGTGTGTCTGGAAAGAAGCAGCAGTTTCAGCATGAGAAAATCTGATTTTCCGTCCATATCATGTTGTGCGCATCCTCCGCCGCCTGACTGTTGCTTGTGTGTGTGTGTGTGTGTGTGTGTGTGTGTGTCTGGAAAGAAGCAGCAGTTTCAGCATGAGAAAATCTGATTTTCCGTCCATATGACCTCGTGTGTGCCTTCCACCGCTCAGAAATCCCATAAAGAGAAGCGTATAGGCTAGTAGTCATGCTTATTGGATATGTATAATAATGTGTAATAAATTACAAAACATCACAAAAAAATACATTATAAAACATTATTAAAACCCTAACCCTAACAAAAGTAAAAAATAATGAATAATAATTTTAGCAATATTACAATAAGGTTTCAGTTAACTATGTGACCCTGGACCACAAAACCATGAGGGTCCATTTTTTTTTAAATTGAGATTTATACATGTATCTGAAAGCTGAATAAATAAGCTTGCCATTGATGTATGGTTGTTATGATACAACTATATGAATATCTGGAATCTGGGGGTGCATGCAAAAAAATCTAAATATTGAGAAAATCGCCTTTAAAGTTGTCCAAATGAAGTTCTTAGCAACGCATATTACTAATCAAAAATTATGTTTTGATTTATTTACAGTAGGAAATGTACAAAATATCTTCATGGAACATGATCTTTACTTAATATCCTAATGATTTTTGGCATAAAAGAAAAATCAATAATTTTGACCCATACAATGTATTGTTGGCTATTGCTACAAATATCCCCCAGCGACTTAAGACTGCTTTTGTGCTCCAGAGTCACATATTAGTGAACATGAATTAACACTGAATATTGCACTCAGTGTTAATTTCAACATTTATGAATGCATTTTTTAAATAAAACGTTGTATCTGTTAACACTAATGTGAACTAACATGAATAAAGTTGCATTTTTATGAACTAACATGAACTAAAATTAATAAATGATTGTAAACATCATTTGATATTAAATGAGACCTAAATGTGAAGTGCTATTTTTTTAATGACAATGATTATATTTTAAGTAATATGACACTAGCAAGAGAGCATAACCGATGTTGTATTCAGAACAACATCATGCTTGTTAGTGTGATTTTGCATTATATGAGAATTTGTTAAGAAGATAGCTTACTTTTCTGTCAAAAATAGCTGGTTAGTTTCAATATTTCTTCTACACCAATGAAAATGCCGAAGCATCAAGCTTTGTGTGTCTGAAAGCCAGTTTTCCATTTTCCACTCCCTGGTAAGAGAAACACTGACGTCTCTCGCTCTGCTTGAGTTCAGCATCGCTCACACACTGATCTGAATCACTGTAAGCACAGATGAGTGAAGAGATACCAACAGAGAAACATCCCAGTGCTGTTATACTGTACCCTCCTCCTCCAAGAACCTTCAAGGTTCATTTAAAGACATTATGCGGCAGGATCCCATCAGGATTTTACATTTGTATGGATGTCAATGGTGAAGATGCATCATGCTAATGGTCAACATGTTCACAATTAGATATTCATATTACTGGAGTCTGCTATCAAAAAAATCTTAAAATGTATATATTTTTATATATATATTTGTGTTATTTTTTGATTAAGATAAATCAATCAAGCAATCAATCAATCCAGAGATTAATAAATAAAAAAAAATCTATTTTTTTCTTGATGTGTAATCTACAACATATAAAAATGTAACACTACTGCAATTTCAAGCATTACTAAACCAGGACTTTTACAATACTTCAAAGCAGCTTTACAGAAAGTCATACTGTAATGTCTAATTCCTTTGTGCTTCAACATAAAGCAAGTTTTATGGCTGGGTGATATGATGATACTGTATACTACAATGATATAAGTGATCCTCCATTCAGATATAACTCACACACACTTTGCATTGCGTGATTTTTATAGTTGTGTTCTTAAACTGAATCAGTTCACTGACTTCACCATCAAAGATCATAATAATTTCCATTCTGAATTATTTTAATGCACACTGACATTAAAAATCTCACCGTGAGCAGCAGCTTTAAATGATTAACTGAACATTCAGAGATCAAATTAAATGTTCTTTATAAATAAATACATGAATAAATGTTAAATAAAAGGTGAATTATATGAAATGGTATCAGATATGCATCACTGATATACTGTATGTGCTAGACAACACTAAAAATACAATATAATTACAGCCATCAGCTATAGTTTTGATTTGACTGGTTTCATCCACTAGCTGAAGGTTTTTTTTTTTTGTAAATACAGTATAAACAGTCACAGCGTCCTCTAGTGTCTGAGGATATTTCATGTACTTCTAAAACACACAGGCGCTATATTTAATGTGCCTGATGATGACACAGTGCAACGCAAATAAATAAACAGATCTGTGTATGTGCGTAATACCTTTGAACTCTGTAAATTTAAGTTCAGTTTTAAAGAAGCATTTAATTACACTATTAGCGCACTATTAAATACTCAGTTCTGACAGATTACTTCCTGATTGTACCATTGAAACACTTTTTGTGAAGCTGCTTTGAAACAATATGCATTGTGAAAAGAGCTATACAAATAAATCTGAATCAGATTATTAAAGCACATTGCTTAAGACTTTCAGCAATATATACTGGTCAGACTCAGACACTTACTCATGTGTTGGTGCTGTTGTTTTCTTACCAAAAAGATGTAGCTTCTGGAGACAAAATGAACATCCACTCACACCAAAGGACAGAAATTCTGATGCTGCATATTTGTAAGAAACAAATCCATCGTTTTTAACTTCAAAACCATTGCTTCCAGCTACGTGTGTGTGTGTGTGTGTGTTTAAAAGCTACATTGCCTAAGAGGCTTTATTTAAAAAAAAAAAAAAATAGCCAAGTATAGGCCTAATTAAACATGCAGGGCTCTATAAACTTTTTTTATTTTATATTTCTAGCACTTGTACATTAATGTACAGTGCACTTACAAACTGCATGAATAATGTTATGAGATTAATATAAATATATCTATATATAATAGATATAAACAAATACTGGAATATAGAATATGACCATTTTAAATGTAAAAAAAACAATTGCCAGATGTCGGCAAGCCACTGTCTTTCAAAACAAATGATTCACTCAGGAAGGAAGAAAATTTGTTTTTATGAATGGATCAGTGAATCATTGACTCACCCGATTTGTTCAAAAACGCAAATTCATTGAGTAAGGAAACAGCGCTGTATGTTGCTGCAGAGACACACATCGTGGATTTGTTTGGAACCATTTTCTTTGGTGAAACAGAGCAAAAAAGACAATATTGTCTCTACAATTTAAATGACTTAATATTTACATCGTTTATTGAATTGTTGCCCTGACACAAAGAAAAATCTGCCATATACCATGCTAACCAAACCATTCATATAAAATATAACATAAGTAATAAATCAACAAACAAGTTTAAAGTTAGATTAAAGATAAACAAATAGAACAAATAATTACATAAAAAAAATTAAAGATCTTTAAAAACATGTCCTATTTTCATTACAATTACAGAGTAAAATCAATACAAAAAGTGTATGAACAAATTAATAAACATTTTAAGGGTGATTAAGAACAGACACCAGATATCAGAAATCAGATTAATTTACATTAAAAAACATTATGATCCAAATAGAATGATGATTATGATCCACATAGAATCATTGATTTACATATCGAAAAATAAAATAGATTAAAAAAAATGGACAACACTGACTTTAAAAAAAATAAGTATATAAATAAATTAATAAACATTAAAAGTTAGATTAAAGGCAGGTCAATTAAATTAAATCATTTACACTCTTAAAAATAAAGGCGCTTCACGATGCCGTAGAAGAACCTTTTTGTCTAAATGGTTCCATAAAGAACCTTTAACATCTGAAGAACCTTTCTGCATAGCAAAAGATTTTTTTAAGTTGCACTTCTAAAAGTTTTCCCACTTTACTAAACATGTCCTTTAAAAAAAACTTACAAAAAAAAAAACACTGTCTGACCACTCATGTCATTCTGTCATCATTTCCATATTTAGGTGAACTGATCAGTGTTAGTACAGATACCTGTGCACAAAACCGAGTTTGTGGACTTAAAGGGTTAGTTCACCCAAAAATGAAAATTGGCTTGTGTTTTACTCACCCTCGAAGCATCCTATGTCCTGGCTATTCCAATCTCTATCATTGCAGTCAGCGGGTGTTGCAGTTGAACAGTCCACAATTTCAAACGTAATAAACACTTTTATATCACTTCCGCCATACGCGGAAGCCGTGCCGGCGGATGACGTAAGACGTCGGCGTTGTGTGATTAATGACGAATGCAGAGAGACAACAAAACAAAACGCCGGTCACGAATTCCTTCCACGAATGAAAGTGTTGGATGAATGGAAGTGTTTATTACGTTTGAAATATGGATTTTTTCTTATGAAAACACATGGATTCACTACAGAAGGCCTTTATTCAACCCCCGGAGCCGTGTGAGGGTCGTTTTATTATGAATGCGCGCACTTTATTTGACGACTTGTGGACCGTTCAACTGCAACACCCGCTGACTGCAATGATAGAGCTTCGAATAGCCCGGACAATTTTTAATATAACTCCGACTGGATTCGTCTGAAAGAAGAAAGTCATATACACCTAGGATGCTTCGAGGGTGAGTAAAACACAAGCCAATTTTCATTTTTGGGTGAACTAACCCTTTAATCGATGGCCATCCATCACCATCTCAGCCAGGCAGAAATGAGCCTCTGGAAAATGATCACCAAACTTACTCAGTAACATCAGCAGATCTCCAGCGACATAGTAATCCATGAGCAGATCCTGCAGAGCAGAAGAGGAGAGACACTCATAAACGAGAATGAACAGACAGCACTGTACATCAGACAAACATAAGATCGATTCACGAGTACTGGAAGAAAATACACTACAGAACTGAATCATTCTCAATTAATCTTTTCAACACATTTCATCTGTTTTGCGTCTATTTGCTCTTTTTTTCACATTTACTTACTCTACAATCAGATACAACAATTTCTCAAATGTTTATTGCATATAGGCCTACTGATAAATTTTACATTCACTTCAATGGTGACTGGTTTCAACTTATTTCCTGAATTAATGGTGGTCAACTATTTAAATTATAGTGAATTAAGCTACAAATTCGATCATAATGCACAATTTGTTTTTCATCTAACGTGCATTTTGAGATGCAGCTCCAGCTAGTCATATTAATCAGAATCAGAATCAAAATCAGAATCAGAAGAGCTTTATTACCAAGTATGTTTACACACACAAGGAATTTGACTTGACGACAGGAGCTTCCAGTGTAGAAGAAAGTACAAACATAGTGCAGACATACATGATAGTGCAGACATACATAGGAATAACACAGTAGGGATGTAATATAACACTAATATAATAAAAAAATCAAAATTAGAAAAATTTAATAATGTACTATATACAGAAATAGAAGTATAGGAAAAAATTTATTGTTTAGATAAATGTACAGATATGTTTGCTTCAAAAACACTCCAATCAGTGAGGTCAAAACAGGCTTGTAATGGAGTGTTTTCACCAGTTAACTCCCATAAATATGTTCGTAGATTTGTGTTGAATGTCTTCGACGTGGAAAGCATCTTCAGGATGGAAATTAAATATATGGATATTTTATTTGTAAACGTCATACTTTTTGCGCTTATTTCAGAAAATTCACTGTTTCGAAGCGCTCCATTTCAGATCGCGTATCACAAATCATTTAATTCAGATCGGGACTTTGGAGCGTGTTTCACGAATCATTTCAGTTAGGGACGCTCTCCGAACTCCTGATCTGAATATGGCTCGCAGATCATTTGATTTAAATCGGAACTTCAGAGCGCGTATAGATAGTTTTCACGTGACGTCACACCCTTATAGGAACGCCCACCTGGAGGGCAAAACGAAGCTATGCTCCACTGACAGCCTGTTATTTTTACGGTTTTCATTAAGTAGTAATGTAGAAAAAAGCAGATATTAAAAGACGAAATTCAGTAAACGATGTAATGGTCTGGGTGTCTGTCCCTTTAAGACTCTGATTCGGGGTTTCCTCTGCCCCTGCACGCGTGTGTATATGCTGGGGGAAAACACATTGTACTTTCTATCGTTTTGTTGCACCTTGCTTTAACATTAATACATAGGTTGATGGTGACCTGCATCGTGTGTTTCTTTCTTCCATAACGCACAATAGGTTACAACACCTTATTGATGATGTATATTTTGTACAGGCAAGTGTACTAGACAGACTTTAGCTGTTGCGGCGCAGACACGGTGTTACTCACCTATCGAGAAGAAACAAAGCAACCTCGGCGTCCGATCGCAGGCCTTCCGCTCCTTGAGTTCTCTCCAGCACTGGAAAGCTGATCCGATATTTACACGGGTCCTACTTATTGCCTTTAGAGTTTATTAATATATTTAATATTTATATTTTTATTGTTAATATTTTCTGTTTTAATTTCAATTTTGGTTAGTTTGATTATCTTTTCTTTCTTTTTTTGATTTCAGCTTTAGTGTTAGTTGTTTTAGTACATCAAGTTAAAGCAAATGAAAATGGCATATTTTGCCTTGACAATTAGCGGAACTAAAATAAATAGCAGAAAAAAAATAATTAAAAAATAATTAATTTTATTTCATGTGACAAAAATGCTTTTTTGGTTTTAGTTGTAGTTAATAACACTGATACACAGTTCTGTAATATTTATACTTAATTTTACATTATAACTGAAAAGGATATAACTTTTTCATAATAAACCCCACTTCCACTTCTAAATATAATTTATACAAAAGATACAATAATAAAATATATAAATTATTACAGTTGTTTCATATATTTCATAGGCTATACAAATAATGTATTTTTGAATAATAATATGCTCTTAAATGTGATCAGATGCATGAAGTGCTACTCACCGTGAAGCTGGATGATCCTCCAGACAATGGATCTTCAGTTTTGGGTCAGTAAGAAGAACGGGAGGCGATTTCTTCTCCAGAGATCATCTGCAGCATCAGTCCTCCTCTTCTCTTCTCTCTCCTCCTCTTTCACTCACTGACAATGAATCCCTCTTCTCTCTTCTTTAGATTATTGTCTAAAGCTCTGTGTTCAGTTCGTATTAGTTCATTAAAAGCATACTTAATAGATATTTTGGGATAAAGGACATCATCTGAAAAGTGATGAAGCAGCTTTGGTTGCTGCTTGGATGAAACAGCCTTTAAAAAATGAGAGTTCAGCTGTAACTGTGTAACAACACAAATACAATACATGAAGCAACAGCAAACAAAGCCAAAATATCATAACCAAATCAGAAAGATGTTTTCATTCACTAACTGTGTACACACATGAAACCTGTGTGCAAACATTTTCACAGAGAAATTATGATTAACACAAAATTAATGCATTGACAATATATGGCTACATATTGACAAAAATATATTTAGAAATGAAGACAAAGATAAATCTATTATTCATAACGTTTGATCGTTTACTGAGTATATATTGCACATAGATGTTCCCATATAAACGTGATATACACATATATACACATTCACAGAATGAGTTTCTAGTTCCCAGCATGCTTTCCTTCTGACTGTTAAAGAAGAGTAAAAATTTTAAAATTAAGTGTTATGTCGTTGCGTTTTTGCTCAATATTAATATAGGGGGAGATCTGTTAGTGTTTGAAGTTGTATTTTTTTTTTCAATGTAAAAGGGTTTCTGGCATGTGTAAGTTTGTGCAGAAGAGTAGAGCCTGTGGTTAGGATGATGATTGGCCAAACACCATTAAGACTATGTTACTTTATTTTAAAAGTAATGGCTGAGCACTTTTCAGAGCAGTGATAGTCTGTTCACTAAGTGCTTTATTATGAGCAGGTGTGTGCTTATGCTATTGTAAACTAGCTATATTTTAAAATACGAAAAATCTATATCATAAATGATTGTTAAATATAAGAAATATATTTCCATATATGCGCATATATACTGCATGAGTAAATTTGTTCAATATATTTTTACACATGCAGCACCATATCTTATCACATGTACATCTATATATTATAAAGTGTATTACGGAATAAAAATTACATATATTGTGATATATAAGTAAATATATTGTCACATATTTTTCTATATATGAAAGCTGCAATTCCTTATTCAATATATTGTAATATATTTACACAATATATTATCATATGTATCATGAGAAAGAAGATTAGGGTCCTCCACTGAGCAGAGGGGCATCAGAAGCACCGTCGTGAAAGGGCCCGAAGACATGCTGCTTTTATAGCCGATCCCTTTAAGGTCACTCAGGGGTTCCTGGGGCAGAAGCACAGTGGAAAGCTGGTCTGTCCACAGGAAGAAATGGATCAATATCTGAGTAATACAGCCTACAGTGATCCAAAGAGAGAAAGAGTTGACAGAACTAACATTTAAAAAAAATTGTGGTAGTAATGTTTAGAACTGCAGCGAAAACTATGATAAAATATAAATGATAATTGTTAGTCTATAAATACTGTGATATGAGGCCAGAACACAACTCTGATGAGCAACTGATCTCTGTTCACTAATAGCTCCACACTGCAGGATGAGCAGTGTGTTTGAATGCAGTAACTTCATCCAGCCACAAGAGGTCGCCATCTCACTACTAGTACTACAGAAAAAACTCGTGTAGCAAAACTTACTAAAGCTACCCAACGAACTAATGGAATGGTTTTAAGAAAAAAGCTTAAGCTTTTTACACAAAAATAACACAAATGGCCATGAAATTAAATCTGTGAGTATTGTGCTGATGTGGCTGGAATGACTGGAAATGCTTTACAGGAAGATTAAAACTTCTAACCAGATAACAGAAGAGTGAAAATGACAAGACATTAGTCAGGTTAGCATCATACTTCATTTCTGACAGAGATCAAAAACGAGGCTGTGAGGGACTGAAATACAGTGTGTTCGATTGATTGTACTGTTGTTTAATAATATGCCTATTGTTCAGCTTCTGAAACGTTCCAAAATCTCTCAGTAGACAAGCTCACATGAAACCGTAAATGACGTGATGGATTTTAAGGGGCAGGGGCTGAAGTGGAAAAAAGGGCACTTCTCATATTTATTTATTTTTTTTTCTAATCAAAACGTTAAATATATTAGGGGTGTGCGATATTGACAAAAAATATATCCCAATATTTTCTGGGATTTTATCTATAACGATAATTAAATTATATTTTGCTGAGTGTGTTGTTGTGCTGATATCTTAAGGACTACCGTGGACAGCTGACTCCTAAAGTTTTTGATATTCTTCATATTCTGTGTGGTGATAGAAATTAATCTTTTCCAATAAGTTTAAATTGATGTTTACCTTTTATGGCCATTTTTACCTTTATAAAGCCAATTCTAAAGTGTGCATCATCTTTTCAGTCAGATTCTTAAATTGAATCAGTCAATTAGAATAATAAGTCATTTGGGCTATTACCAAGCAAATGAAATCAGTATTGACAAAATTAATCTTTGCAATGCAGAGAAAACACAGAAGCTGCATTAGAAGGGGCATTTAGATGCATTTACACACTGTTTAATGCAGGACATGAATGTATTTAACCTGTAGAGGTCGACCGATTAATCGGCACCGATAGTTGATTGGCAGAATTATCGGTTATCGGCAAAAATCAATGCCGATAGTTTTCCGGGTTGCGTCCGTTGCTGGAGTGGCCGAGAAGGGTCCGCTGCCATTATACAGTACAAGAGCGGCCTCTAGAGGTGGAAATCACTAACAGCACCTGTTGTTTGTTTTGACACGTGACACTGCGCGCTGCACAGAGCGGGAAACTTCAAACTCAAAAGAAAATCCTGCCGCGGAACAGAGCCCCATTCACATAGTTTTCCATTAAATTACATTATATTTGTCCCAAATCATTGTTAATGTACGTAATGACTTCACCCTAGGCTATGAATTATGTACTGTGCTCTTTCTGAGGCTCTAATACAGTCTTTATGCTTCATATAGAGAGCTGTAAAGATCGCACTTAATCTTTCCCTTTGCTCTGTTTTTTTTAAACACCGAACTTCAAATTCATTTATGCCACATTGTTCATTCTTGAAGCAAACTTATGTCCGTTTGGTGATTAAATAATCAGTTTTAGACCACTGCTGGAATTGAAAGTGACACGTATGGTGTGTGACGTCTCCGAGAACACATGATCGCTGCGCTTTTGTCCGGTGTGTGACTTGTACAAGAGTACACATACAATATCAATAACATATGTATGTAATTTTAATGCTATGGCCTTGTGTAGATATTTAAAGATGGCCATCTTTAAGCATGACAGGTGATATCATATGGTAACACTTGAAAGCTGTAAAAGTATTGTTCCTAGTGTGTTCATTATAACATTTACTATTACTAATCGGCTATATCTTTACATTTTAAAGTTTCTTTTTTTAACATTAGTAAACTATTAAATAACTTTAATGATCAATATAATAATTAATATTAATATGTTTATTCATTTACAAAGTATGGTTCAGTACTGCTACTGCTTTTTTAAAAATAGTAAAGCTCTGTTTTAGTTTTCATTTACCATTTTAAAAACTATCGGTTGATTAATATGGCAGTGTGGCAAACAGGTGATGAGCAGGGTGAGTGCAGTCCTTGATGATGCTGCGGGCCTTTCTCAAGCAGCGAGTTTGATAGATGTCCTGTAGTGCTGGGAGTTTATGTCCAATGATGAGCTCTGCTGTTCTCACCACTCTCTGAAGAGCTTTGCGGTCGAAAGAAGAGCAGTTGCCGTACCATACGGTGATGCAGCCGGTCAGAATGCTCTCTATAGTGCAACGGTAGAAATTTGACATGATGTTAGAGGAGATGCCAAACCTCTTCAGCCTCCGCAGGAAGTAGAGACGCTGACGGGCTGTTCTCACTATGGTCTCTGAGTGTAGGCTCCAGGAAAAATCCTCAGAGATGTGAATGCCAAGGAACTTGTAGCTCTTAAGTATACTGAGTATACTGACCGGGTCGTGGAACAACTGCAGGCCAGCATGGCGGGGCGCATGCCCCTCCCGGAATCGCCCGTCAAGGCTCACCAGTACCTCGTCAGGTTATCTGAGCATGATGACATCGAAGCTTACCTCCATACTTTTGAGGTTATCGCGGCCCGAGAGGGGTGGGTACCGGAAGAGTGGGCTCGCATCATCGCCCCCTTCCTCACCGGAGAAGCTCAGCGGGCCTATTATGCCCTGCAGGCACCCAGGAATGAAAAATATGACGAGCTAAAAACTGAAATTCTAGCCCGGGTGGGTCTGTCTCCCATGTGGGCAGCGCAGCAATTCTACCAATGGACCTATGATGAACGGCAGACGGTGAGAGCTCAAGCTAGTACCTCGTCAGGTTAACTGAGCACGACGACATCGAGCCTTACCTCCATACTTTTGAGGTTATCACGGCCCGGGAGGGGTGGGTACCGGAAGAGTGGGCTCGCATCATCGCCCCCTTCCTCACCGGAGAAGCTCAGCGGGACGCAACTTGCCCGATTGGCTCACCTGTGGCTTCTCTCCAGTTCCCCTACCGCTGACCAGGTAGCGGAGAAAGTCCTCGTCGATCGGCTGTTACGGGCGCTGCCCCGTCCGCTGAGGCGCCCGGTCAGTATGCAGAATCCACAGGACATCCACAGTCTTGTTGAAGCGGTCGAGCTGGCGGAGGTGACAAATGCCCGCGAGGCAGGGGAGAGAGCGGGCCTGGCTCCCTGCAGGGTGATGGAGCGGCGTCCGCTCGAAGGTGCACCGTGACCAGTCAGCAGATCGGCGGTCCCCGAATTCGTGGATGAACCAATGCCCACTGAACCCCCCGCACCGACGGCCCGAGCCTGGA